>NC_141551.1:76305000-76497500 GCF_021556685.1 Rattus norvegicus
CTGTAACCACTTTACTCTGCTACACCAAGGGCGTAAAAACTGTCTCGCAGTCACTCCCAACATTTAGGAAGCCACAAACAGACAATGCAGACTAGAGAAGACAGAGAGAGATGCAAAAAAAGAAAGAAGAATGCAAATAGTATCCAAGATCTGTAATGAAGGTTTGACTAATTTTTTATATTAAGTGACACCTAAAGTGGCAGTTTTCCTTATATGCTAAAATGTTTTTTACAAGAATGTGAGTTTTTCATAATAATTTTGAAAGAGCACAGAAAGACCATAAAGCATCATGTGCACATGCTTCTTGGCCATGTACATCTTGGCATGTAGCTCTGCAGCACACATGTAAATATGTAGCTGCAACATGATACCCCTGTCCCCTGTGGGTGCTGAATGCCTCACAGGAGTTCTCCACTTGCATGCCCACACCTGTAGATTAACTGTCAAATAATTCTCTACCTGCAGGTAGGTTTGGAAGTGATGACAAAGGACAGGAACGTGGCCAGCCATGCTCCAGTATAACTAAACCTTTACTAAGAATCTAATGGTTCCAAGTTGTTACATCGAGTATTCAGTTCTTCTGCGCCCAACAGGCATGAGCAAGTGGGGCAGTGGGGGGAAGCTTCAAGGTTTACTTTACCAAGTTTTTGTAGTAACAAATACATGGATCAAAATACAGAAGTAAAGAAATGTGTAAATGAATGTATATGCATATGAATAAGTATTTACCCTTCTAGGTGAAGGAGCTAGAAATGCCTGGCAGCACCCCACAGTTGTCACAATTTTCCTAGGCCAAGGCTGAGTTAGCCACACTGCGTTATTCCTTCTGGAGCAGGGGCTTATCAGCTCTAGCTGACCTGCCATAGGCATGGGAGCTTGCACAGACCAGCCCACCAGCACAGGTAGGTGCTGCACGAGAGAGCGAAGACTGTGACACACTCTGCAGCTCCTGCTTCCTCCGTTAGAGCCTCTGTGTGAATGGACTCGACTGAATTGTCGTCTCTAAACCAAGGGCCATCACCCTTAACTTCTACAAATAATGAAAATCTTATATTAACCAACTATTTACCTTACCCTGGTAAATGTTCCTTCAAAACTATGAATATCCAGTTGTGGCTTCTGAGCATAAACATAGGCACTGATAGAAAAAAGGTCCTGGAATATAGAAAAGAAAAATGAACATCGATCTGACAACTGAACGAACACGTCACAATAACTGTCAACACATGAAGCCTCCACACCACACCCCACCGTCTGATACACGGAAATGAAAAGCACGCTAGCAACAATCTTCATTTCCACACGCACACGAGCATTTACAAGAGTGTGCTTCATTTACTATATCAGACATCAAATGACTGAATAATGACACAATAATGAGAGTGTCATTCGAAGCGTTTCATGATAATTTAAAAATCATTCCAAAGTTCTCAATAATGTAGGAAAGCCTCTGCTATTAGGTCAAGGGCAACATTTGTTCGCATTACTTAAAGGTCATTAAAATACATCCTTAATCATAACATGTGTTTCATTACAAATAAAATTGCCTCTTGTTCAATAAAACTAATTAAATGTAAATGGTATTGTTTACTGCTATATAGATCTTTTGAAATAAATCAGCAAGTCATGATTTATTGAAAATTGCTGGGCCTCATGGTTGTTAATAAATTTGCTTGATCACAAAAGCCAGAAGCGTATTTCCCAAATGTCTGCAGTGTCTGGGAACTGCTGTGCAGAACCACAGCTGCGACTGCAGTGCAGCAGTGCAGCCTCAGCCAATAGGACTGCAGTGCAGCAGTGCAGCCTCAGCCACAGGACTGCAGTGCAGCAGTGCAGCCTCAGCCACAGGACTCCAAGCCCCAGGCTCTGGCCACATCAGTGGCTCAGAGAAAAGAAAGAAAACAAAACAAAGGAAAGAGCTGCAGCTCAAGCAGCTCACTGCACCACACTGCTGAGAGCCTGGAGGAGCACTGCTGGCAGTGTTACCCACACAAAGATCTCCAACCTCATCACTCCTACACAGGAGTTGAAACACGTGACCGCTGTGCCACTGTAAGCTAGGAAACGATGACAGCCTAAACTGCCCACCCACAGTAAGAGCAGAACTTCTTTCCTATGGAACAGAAAATGAGTCCTGTTTTATCAAGGTCCACACAGGAAGGTCAGTTCTTTCCCAGGAAATATTGTTAGTGGACAACCAAATAAAAAATTAAAGTCAGTTCATGAATTACACAATTGTTTCACTCAAAATAATGATTCATACTTCCTATCAAATCATATTAGACATAAAATTTGAAAATATTCTATGAAAGGTATACCTCTTTAAATATGGCACTATATGTACCTTTAAAGACTTTTAAATATAAATTATCACATATATTTTCCATTAATAAACATATTGTCCATGAAGAGAACGTCCTTCTAACACTGAATATATTAAAGCATGACTTCCTAAGGTGGTGAAAAGAGAAGTCAAAGCTAGACAGGAAATGGTATACTGATTTTTTGAACTATCTTCATATGTATGCACTACACATAATTAACATATAAAGCTCCATGTTTTGATTTATATATCCACCTATGCTTCCCATCACAAGAGTACAGCACTGCACCCCACTGTTGTCTCCCTCCACCCTAACTCATTTTCCTCTACGTCCGTCCTGCACCTCTACCTCCGTCCTCCAGCTCAACATCCTTCAGCTCTGCTCCCCTCCCCGTACCCTACCCGCCTCGGCCTCTGCATCTTTCCAGCTCCATTCTCCCCTCACCCACTCCCACCTCACAGGACCGGCAGCAGTGTGTCTCTAGACCAGACCATCAACATTAAAACAATAACACCAAAAGAAATGGCTGTTTTAATTCATGAAACTCTCACCACAGTAGAACATAGAATTTACATAGCCTGTGTGAGCATTTCTTCTAGGCTCTGCCTAACAGTTACCTAGCAACAGCCAGGTCAGAGCCTGGTTTGTTATTTAAAACAAACAAACAAACAAACAAACCAAAAAACTCAACAAACTGGCCTCTAGCTAGGTCTCCCTGACACCCCCATCTCTCCCTCCCTCTCTGTCCCCCTTCCCCCCCACTCCCACCTTTCTCTCTCTCTCCTCCCCCTTTTCCCCCTCTGTCTCTCCATATGTTTCCTGCCCTTCCTCCCCCCTCCCCTATCCCCTCTCTCTCTGCCTCTACTCCTTTATCATGCCCCCAAAATAAACTTATTTTATACTAGACCTGTCCTATGGCTGGTACGTCAGCATGGGCCATAAAATTTATCAGTCTGATTCTCTGCTCCTAGGCCATAACCACACAATTTCAGCTCCAGAAAATAACCCATCTCTTATTACCACTGAGGTGAGAGTTGTGTTTTGTACAGACACTAGTTAGAGTAGATGTTTAGTATGGAAGATAGAAATTACTTCAAAATAATGTAGACTATAGAAGTAGGTATAGTCTAGGCACGAAATAAAGAACAGTATTCACTTTTTAGAAAAATGTTAAGAGGCTGGTAGACCATACAGCAAACTACCATTACATTACATTACATTACATTATATTAAATCTTACATTAAAAAATGACCCAAAACACACGTACTTAACTGTCCCTATGGGAAAGGGTATTTGTGCCACTCTCCTAACTGTGAGGTGCCGAGCAGAACCAGGAGGCAGTTTCTCCTATGTTATTACGCACAGCATGTTCAATGGATAAACTGCTATTAAAGTCAAGGGAAAATGACCCTGATCTATTTTCTGAAGGAATGGTCCCTAAGAAAGACGGCAGAGGAGAGACTAGAGATGACGCCTCTGACACAGAGAGACTGCCTGGCCTGGGCAAGTACAGTATTCTTCCAGGAACCCCTTACAACAAGCCAAGCCTCAAGAAACAAAGGCCTGTTTTCAACTTAGATATAATGAGCAGTAGTATGTATCCTGTGTAGTCCACTTGCTTCTGGTAAAAAATTAATGGACTTTTCTAAGCTGTGTTGAGTCGACTAATATGAGACCTGCTTTCTCAGTGAAAAACAACTGTACAAATGGATTAAAAATAGGAAGCAGCCATATTCATATTCATACAGGGACACAATGGGGAGGACAGACATACAGCTATGTGCCCAGTCCTTTGTCATGAAGCAGCAGTTCACAGCCAGGAGAGGCTGCCCAGCAGGAGGGGCACAGCTGATGCAAGACTGAGCTCAGGAAAACTATGATAAGGAAGCCTGCAGTAGCTGGGAGGAGGGGGAGACAAAGAACTGTACAAGTCTGCAGAGGACTCACTGGAGTCTGTCTGTCACCCACAGTGACAGTAAGTACACACAGTAGAAAGCAACTGACCAGGCACTTGTTAACCCCCAAAATCACCCTCTTTAGAAGCTGCAGAGCTCACAAGAGGTCAGGTTTTGAGGGAGGTACCTTCAAGCAAAGAAGGAAATTAGTAGACCCCAGAGTGAGCTTGTCTTAGCCTGGGATTAAACCATCATGGCAGCTCAAAGGAGCCATCCTAAGACATTTCAGAACAAGCCCTTACAATACTATGTTGATCTACAAGTTTTTAAACCAAGAATGTACTAAATGAACCAAGAGTGTTAAGAGGCACTGAAGGAAAAAATTTCTGAGCATTGACTATAACTTTTATAATATCCAGCATTACAAATAAATAAATCCCACTAGACATGCAAAGCAGTCAAGTGTGACCTGTGACAAGGACTAAATTTTTCAAATAGAGACATACCCAAAAATGACACAAATAATGAAATTACTAGTTTCAGAATTATCAGGCACTGATGAAAGATCCAATCAGCTCTATAGCTAGTAAAGAAACTCAATTCTTAATTAAATACTTTCCAGAGAGCTAAACTCTAGGACCAGATAGTTTCAAAGGTAAATCTGTTCAAACACATAAAAAGCAGTAGTGTTTATCTGATGCCAACTATTTTAATATTACATGAGGCAAAGAGACTCTATAAAATAGTTTATGGGCAGCTGATCCCTTACTATGAAATAAAAGACATTAAATAAAACTAGTATGAACCAATGTCCTTTGATATATGTGTGCATATACACAGTCTCCCCCCACTCCCAGGCAAATAAATAGATATCAAGTGCTATAATGTATGAAAAAGGAGAAAATGAGATTTATCCCATTTTATGGGTGGTATGATAACAAAGCCAGTAAAAAAAAAAAAAAAGGCAACATTATGTATTAATATGCTAATAAGGGAAAAACACAGGATCATGGAAAGATACAGAAAAGCCTCAAAAGAATATAATGCCCATTTGTTACTGTAGGCCTCAGTCTGCCCAACTATTTAGAAAGGAGCTAAAACTGAACTGTAGGAGGCTTTATGGACAGACGATAAAAGCAGCACTCTTCAGGAACTCGTGAAACATGTTCCCAGCTTCAAAAGCAAGTCACTTCCCTTAGCTTTGGCAAAAGGGTCTCCTGTTGTTGCATATCAAAGCTCATGCTGGCCTCCAGACTCCCTCAGTGTCTATCACGGGAACTATTCAGAGGCTCACCTTGTCCCCTACCTTAAACTCACTCCAGATCCTGGGCTTCTCTTCTTGCAGCTACCATCCTTCTTAGAAGCTGGCAGTTCTTACTGGTCTCTCATTTGCAAGTACTATTCTCCCCTGCTATGCTCTATCTCCATCTCTTGCTATCCTGCCATCCCCACTGTTCTCCCCCTCTCTCCTGCTTCCCTGGCCCTGGCCATATCCGGTCTATTACTTTCTCTCTCTGCTCCTGACTATGCTAGAGGCCTCTGGTTTTACCCATTATACAGTGCAGTCTTGTCAGCAGTTTCTCAAGTCTCTGAGCAAAACAGACTGGGAAAAACTTTCTCACCCTGATCAACAGCATCCATGAATAATGAAAGACTATAGCAGACTGCTGCAGGATATTTGGTCATACTGTCAACCCTGAGACTGTGTTATTTACTGAAAAGAATAGTTTCTAGTTGTGGTGTGGCCCAACCTTAGCGCATACCTTTGATCCCTTTGGCTGGGATACAAACACACCCTTAGTACACAAACAATCCCAAACAATGAAGGTAAAGTTTGGAGAAGAAAGCTCCCATGAGATATCTGATTGAGTAGTAGACACAGTGATGGATCAGAGAAAGATTTGACAGAATAAGATACACCCAATCTCATGGGAACACGGAGGAAAAGCAATGAGGGAGCAATGCAGAAAGACAGAGGAGGCAATTTTACTAAGAGTTTTCCAGAGATAGGATGAAGAGAGAACAAGCTAGACACCAGTGAAAACAGAATAAACGAGAGAATGAGAAGGAGCCAGAAGATTAGAACAAATTGCCAAAGTCAGCCATGAGGCCAAGCAGACAACTCAAGTGAGGCTGAGAGAGAAAAGGCAGATTGAATCAGTCTGAACCAGAACAGCTGTGCTAAGCCAGCCAGGCAGAGATTAGAAAGAACCAGGAAGGGGTGGGCTTATTCAGTAGTAAGTCTCAGAGGCTGTAAACATTCGAGGACTAGACTAGATTGTACAGAGGCTAGAAGCTTCCAGGACTAGGCCTAGGTTAGCAGACAGGGAGTGAAACTGGGAGATGACAGTTACATCAGGAGAATGAAAGATACACCAGTTGGGGATTTAGCTCACTGGTAGAGTGCTTGCCGAGCAAGCACAAGGCCCTGGGTTCAATCCCCAGCTCCGAAAAAAAAAAAAAAAAAAAGAAAGAAAACAAAAGAAAGATACACCAGACAGAAACTAAAATGCATCTCTGGTCCTCAACTGCAGGTGAGGATGAAGTGTTACATCACATGTTTGGTTCTGAATAAGGGGGGGAGAAGATACACATTTGGAGGTTAGAGGTCAAGATTTAATGTTGTTCCTTAGTAGCTTAGTTTCCCGTTTTTGGAAAGAGTGTCTCAGTTGAGCTCAAGGGCTCTGCCTGCCTCTGTCTTCCTGGCACATAGACTATAAGTGCAGGCCTGTCTTTTTACACGGGTGTCAAAGATCAACAGGTTTAAAAACACTGGTTACTGGTTCCTGTCTACAACCTGATAGTAAAACCCACCTACTGAACACACCACTTATCTATGTCATCAAACATGGAGGAATTTAACTAATGTCCAACGAGAAACTTCACTCCTACTAACATTCCCTGGGGCTGCAAGGTACCCTGCATGCTACTGGAGGTGAAAATTAATCACCAGTGTCTCCCATCTACAAACCCTGTGACTAAACTGAGAGGACTTAGCCAGAGCCAGGCTGACTCCATGACAGGCTACAAAGGGCAGTTTGGGAGACTAGGCCTAAGTTTCTGTTTTCCAGAAATGAGAACCCAGATCCAGGAACCTGTGGTCAATCAACCATAGCCACAGGCAGCCAATCTGAGGACACCTTGTCATCTGACCTGAGATAAGAATAGGTAGCTAGAATGAGTATGTGACACCCCACCCCCCACCCCGGGAAGTCTCCAGAGTCTAACCAATTGTATAATCCATCAGAATCCTAGAGATAGAACTAACCAGCCAAACTGAAAGGGCACACAGCCCTCCCTGGAATTCCCCTGACTGACAATAAAAGCTGCGTCTGAGAACACACTAGGGGTCTCCATTCCCAAATGGGGAGACCCCGCATGCAGGGAATTCAGCTGAATAGAGGCTCGTGGCTTCTGCACACTATGTGAGTCTGGGGAATCATTCTTTAGTGACTCTTAACCCTTAACAGAATAGCAACCCGACAGCCAGACACACTTGTACACTAGTGGCATAAATGTTCTGGGAGTAACTAACCACTTTCCTATTGGATTTGGAGCCTACTCCGTAGATGAACCCATACCTGACACCGTGAAAGTGGTCAAAGAACTGAGATGAGACAGGTCACAGGGAAAGCAGCTACTATGTTAAAGGAAGACTCTTCCACTCCCGCGGATCCCGGCCCGCAGCAGCTCCCTGCCCCCAGACCCTGTGAGAGAGAGACCCAACCGCCTGGTCAGGTGGGCACTCCTGAGGCTGCAGAGCGGAAGAGGCCACCAACACTGCTCACCCCTGCCCACATCTCTGGCCCAAGAGGAAACTGTATAAGGCCTCTGGGCTCCCGTGGGGGAGGGCCCAGGAGCGGCAGGACCCCTGTGCCTGAGACACCACCAGAACCAGAAGGAAACAGACCGGATAAACAGTTCTCTGCACCCAAATCCCGTGGGAGGGAGAGCTGAACCTTCAGAGAGGCAGACAAGCCTGGGAAACCAGAAGAGACTGCTCTCTGCAAACACATCTCGGACGCCAGAGGAAAAAGCCAAAGACCATCTGGAACCCTGGTGCACTGAAGCTCCCGGAAACGGCGGCACAGGTCTTCCTGGTTGCTGCCGCTGCAGAGAGCCCGTGGGCAGCACCCCACGAGCGAACTTGAGCCCCGGGACCACAGGTAAGACCAACTGTTCTGCTGCAAGAAAGCTGCCTGGTGAACTCAAGACACAGGCCCACAGGAACAGCTGAAGACCTGTAGAGAGGAAAAACCACACGCCGGAAAGCAGAACACTCTGTCCCCATAACTGACTGAAAGAGAGGAAAACAGGTCTACAGCACTCCTGACACACAGGCTTATAGGACAGTCTAGCCACTGTCAGAAATAGCAGAACAAAGTAACACTAGAGATAATCTGATGGCGAGAGGCAAGCGCAGGAACCCAAGCAACAGAAACCAAGACTACATGGCACCATCGGAGCCCAATTCTCCCATCAAAACAAACATGGAATATCCAAACACACCAGAAAAGCAAGATCTAGTTCCAAAATCATTTTTGATCATGATGCTGGAGGACTTCAAGAAAGACGTGAAGAACTCCCTTAGAGAACAAGTAGAAGCCTACAGAGAGGAATCGCAAAAATGCCTGAAAGAATCGCAAAAATCCCTGAAAGAATTCCAGGAAAACATAAATAAACAAGTAGAAGCCCATAGAGAGGAGACACAAAAATCCCTGAAAGAATTCCAGGAAAACATAAATAAACAAGTAGAAGCCCATAGAGAGGAGACACAAAAATCCCTGAAAGAATTCCAGGAAAACACAATCAAACAGTTGAAGGAATTAAAAATGGAAATAGAAGCAATCAAGAAAGAACACATGGAAACAACCCTGGATATAGAAAACCAAAAGAAGAGACAAGGAGCTGTAGATACAAGCTTCACCAACAGAATACAAGAGATGGAAGAGAGAATCTCAGGAGCAGAAGATTCCATAGAAATCATTGACTCAACTGTCAAAGATAATATAAAGCGGAAAAAGCTACTGGTCCAAAACATACAGGAAATCCAGGACTCAATGAGAAGATCAAACCTAAGGATAATAGGTATAGAAGAGAGTGAAGACTCCCAGCTCAAAGGACCAGTAAATATCTTCAACAAAATCATAGAAAAAAACTTCCCTAACCTAAAAAAAGAGATACCCATAGACATACAAGAAGCCTACAGAACTCCAAATAGATTGGACCAGAAAAGAAACACCTCCCGTCACATAATTGTCAAAACACCAAACGCACAAAATAAAGAAAGAATATTAAAAGCAGTAAGGGAAAAAGGTCAAGTAACATATAAAGGGAGACCTATCAGAATCACACCAGACTTCTCGCCAGAAACTATGAAGGCCAGAAGATCCTGGACTGATGTCATACAGACCCTAAGAGAACACAAATGCCAGCCCAGGTTACTGTATCCAGCAAAACTCTCAATTAACATTGATGGAGAAACCAAGATATTCCATGACAAAACCAAATTTACACAATATCTTTCCACAAATCCAGCACTACAAAGGATAATAAATGGTAAAGCCCAACATAAGGAGGCAAGCTATACCCTAGAAGAAGTAAGAAACTAATCGTCTTGGCAACAAAACAAAGAGAATGAAAGCACACAAACATAACCTCACATCCAAATATGAATATAACGGGAAGCAATAATCACTATTCCTTAATATCTCTCAATATCAATGGCCTCAACTCCCCAATAAAAAGACATAGATTAACAAACTGGATACACAACGAGGACCCTGCATTCTGCTGCCTACAGGAAACACACCTCAGAGACAAAGACAGACACTACCTCAGAGTGAAAGGCTGGGAAACAACTTTCCAAGCAAATGGTCAGAAGAAGCAAGCTGGAGTAGCCATTCTAATATCAAATAAAATCAATTTCCAACTAAAAGTCATCAAAAAAGATAAGGAAGGACACTTCATATTCATCAAAGGAAAAATCCACCAAGATGGACTCTCAATCCTAAATATCTATGCCCCAAATACAAGGGCACCTACATACGTAAAAGAAACCTTACTAAAGCTCAAAGCACACATTGCACCTCACACAATAATAGTGGGAGATTTCAACACACCACTCTCATCAATGGACAGATCATGGAAACAGAAATTAAACAGTGATGTCGACAGACTAAGAGAAGTCATGAGCCAAATGGACTTAACGGATATTTATAGAACATTCTATCCTAAAGCAAAAGGATATACCTTCTTCTCAGCTCCTCATGGTACTTTCTCCAAAATTGACCATATAATTGGTCAAAAAACGGGCCTCAACAGGTACAGAAAGATAGAAATAATCCCATGCGTGCTATCGGACCACCACGGCCTAAAACTGGTCTTCAATAACAATAAGGGAAGAATGCCCACATATACGTGGAAATTGAACAATGCTCTACTCAATGATAACCTGGTCAAGGAAGAAATAAAGAAAGAAATTAAAAACTTTTTAGAATTTAATGAAAATGAAGATACAACATACCCAAACTTATGGGACACAATGAAAGCTGTGCTAAGAGGAAAACTCATAGCGCTGAGTGCCTGCAGAAAGAAACAGGAAAGAGCATATGTCAGCAGCTTGACAGCACACCTAAAAGCTCAAGAACAAAAAGAAGCAAATACACCCAGGAGGAGTAGAAGGCAGGAAATAATCAAACTCAGAGCTGAAATCAACCAAGTAGAAACAAAAAGGACCATAGAAAGAATCAACAGAACCAAAAGTTGGTTCTTTGAGAAAATCAACAAGATAGATAAACCCTTAGCCAGACTAACGAGAGGACACAGAGAGTGCGTCCAAATTAACAAAATCAGAAATGAAAAGGGAGACATAACTACAGATTCAGAGGAAATTCAAAAAATCATCAGATCTTACTATAAAAACCTATATTCAACAAAACTTGAAAATCTTCAGGAAATGGACAATTTCCTAGACAGATACCAGGTATCGAAGGTAAATCAGGAACAGATAAACCAGTTAAACAACCCCATAACTCCTAAGGAAATAGAAGCAGTCATTAAAGGTCTCCCAACCAAAAAGAGCCCAGGTCCAGACGGGTTTAGTGCAGAATTCTATCAAACCTTCATAGAAGACCTCATACCAATATTATCCAAACTATTCCACAAAATTGAAACAGATGGAGCCCTACCGAATTCCTTCTACGAAGCCACAATTACTCTTATACCTAAACCACACAAAGACACAACAAAGAAAGAGAACTTCAGACCAATTTCCCTTATGAATATCGACGCAAAAATACTCAATAAAATTCTGGCAAACCGAATTCAAGAGCACATCAAAACAATCATCCACCATGATCAAGTAGGCTTCATCCCAGGCATGCAGGGATGGTTTAATATACGGAAAACCATCAACGTGATCCATTATATAAACAAACTGAAAGAACAGAACCACATGATCATTTCATTAGATGCTGAGAAAGCATTTGACAAAATTCAACACCCCTTCATGATAAAAGTCCTGGAAAGAATAGGAATTCAAGGCCCATACCTAAACATAGTAAAAGCCATATACAGCAAACCAGTTGCTAACATTAAACTAAATGGAGAGAAACTTGAAGCAATCCCACTAAAATCAGGGACTAGACAAGGCTGCCCACTCTCTCCCTACTTATTCAATATAGTTCTTGAAGTTCTAGCCAGAGCAATCAGACAACAAAAGGAGATCAAGGGGATACAGATCGGAAAAGAAGAGGTCAAAATATCACTATTTGCAGATGACACGATAGTATATTTAAGTGATCCCAAAAGTTCCACCAGAGAACTACTAAAGCTGATAAACTACTTCAGCAAAGTGGCTGGGTATAAAATTAACTCAAATAAATCAGTTGCCTTCCTCTATACAAAAGAGAAACAAGCCGAGAAAGAAATTAGGGAAACGACACCCTTCATAATAGACCCAAATAATATAAAGTACCTCGGTGTGACTTTAACCAAGCAAGTAAAAGATCTGTACAATAAGAACTTCAAGACACTGAGGAAAGAAATTGAAGAAGACCTCAGAAGATGGAAAGATCTCCCATGCTCATGGATTGGCAGGATTAATTTAGTAAAAATGGCCATTTTACCAAAAGCAATCTACAGATTCAATGCAATCCCCATCAAAATACCAATCCAATTCTTCAAAGAGTTAGACAGAACAATTTGCAAATTCATCTGGAATAACAAAAAACCCAGGATAGCTAAAACTATCCTCAACAATAAAAGGACTTCAGGGGGAATCACTATCCCTGAACTCAAGCAGTATTACAGAGCAATAGTGATAAAAACTGCATGGTATTGGTACAGAGACAGACAGATAGACCAATGGAATAGAATTGAAGACCCAGAAATGAACCCACACACCTATGGTCACTTGATTTTTGACAAAGGAGCCAAAACCATCCAATGGAAAAAAGATAGCATTTTCAGCAAATGGTGCTGGTTCAACTGGAGGTCAACATGTAGAAGAATGCAGATCGATCCATGCTTATCACCCTGTACAAAGCTTAAGTCCAAGTGGATCAAGGACCTCCACATCAAACCAGACACACTCAAACTAATAGAAGAAAAACTAGGGAAGCATCTGGAACACATGGGCACTGGAAAAAATTTCCTGAATGAAACACCAATGGCTTATGCTCTAAGATCAAGAATCGGCAAATGGGATCTCATAAAACTGCAAAGCTTCTGTAAGGCAAAGGACACTGTGGTTAGGACAAAACGGCAACCAACAGATTGGGAAAAGATCTTTACCAATCCTACAACAGATAGAGGCCTTATATCCAAAATATACAAAGAACTCAAGAAGTTAGACCGCAGGGAAACAAATAACCCTATTAAAAAATGGGGTTCAGAGCTAAACAAAGAATTCACAGCTGAGGAATGCCGAATGGCTGAGAAACACCTAAAGAAATGTTCAACATCTTTAGTCATAAGGGAAATGCAAATCAAAACAACCCTGAGATTTCACCTCACACCAGTGAGAATGGCTAAGATCAAAAACTCAGGTGACAGCAGATGCTGGCGAGGATGTGGAGAAAGAGGAACACTCCTCCATTGTTGGTGGGATTGCAGACTGGTAAAACCATTCTGGAAATCAGTCTGGAGGTTCCTCAGAAAATTGGACATTGAACTGCCTGAGGATCCAGCTATACCTCTCTTGGGCATATACCCAAAAGATGCCCCAACATATAAAAGAGACACGTGCTCCACTATGTTCATCGCAGCCTTATTTATAATAGCCAGAAAATGGAAAGAACCCAGATGCCCTTCAACAGAGGAATGGATACAGAAAATGTGGTACATCTACACAATGGAATATTACTCAGCTATCAAAAACAACGAGTTTATGAAATTCGTAGGCAAATGGTTGGAAATGGAAAATATCATCCTGAGTGAGCTAACCCAATCACAGAAAGACATACATGGTATGCACTCATTGATAAGTGGCTATTAGCCCAAATGCTTGAATTACCCTAGATCCCTAGAACAAATGAAACTCAAGACGGATGATCAAAATGTGAATGCTTCACTCCTTCTTTAAATGAGGAAAAAGAATACCCTTGGCTGGGAAGGGAGAGGCAAAGATTAAAACAGAGACTGAAAGAACACCCATTCAGAGCCTGCCCCACATGTGGCCCATGCATATACAGCCATCCAATTAGACAAGATGGATGAAGCAAAGAAGTGCAGACCGACAGGAGCCGGATGTAGATCGCTCCTGAGAGACACAGCCAGAATACAGCAAATACAGAGGCGAATGCCAGCAGCAAACCACTGAACTGAGAATAGGTCCCCCGTTGAAGGAATCAGAGAAAGAACTGGAAGAGCTTGAAGGGGCTCGAGACCCCAAAAGTACAACAATGCCAACCAACCAGAGCTTCCAGGGACTAAGCCACTACCTAAAGACTATACATGGACTGACCCTGGACTCTGACCCCATAGGTAGCAATGAATATCCTAGTAAGAGCACCAGTGGAAGGGGAAGCCCTGGGTCCTGCTAAGACTGAACCCCCAGTGAACTAGACTATGGGCGGAGGGCGGCAATGGGGGGAGGGTTGGGAGGGGGACACCCATAAGGAAGGGGAGGGGGGAGGGGGGTGTTTGCCCGGAAACCGGGAAAGGGAATAACACTTGAAATGTATATAAGAAATACTCAAGTTAAGAAAAAATAAATAAATAAATAAAAAAAAAAAGGAAGACTCTTAATGACATACTGACAGACAGACCCACAGACATTGGCTGGTTGAGTTCACATCTGATGTGAACTCCTTGCAGAACACGGAGACCGACAACTGGACAATGTGCAGAGGATAAAAAATCTGTGAGCACTCAATCTTAAATCAGATGTTTTCATCCCAGTAGCAAAGTGGGAAAAATCAGCTTTCTTCAATGCAGTGTCACTGGGCCCGGAAGCAGTTGGCAAACAAAATACACTGCATGTGCTGTTGTTGCTGTTGCTGTTGTTACTGTTGCTGTTGTTACTGTTGTTGTTGTTGTTGTTGTTGTTGCTGTTGTTGTTGTTTTGCTTTTTTCTCCTTGGGTGGTTGCTTGTTATCTGTAGGATTTTAGTTTTGGTGATTGGTTTTTATTTTTCTTATTAGTTTTTTTGCTTAATTTTAATTTTGGGTTTGTTTTTGTTTTGAGAGAGAAAGAGGAGGAACATGCAGTTGGGAGGGTAGAGAGGTTGGGAGCATCTACAAGGAATTAAGAAAAGGGACAAATCAAAAGATATTGTATGGAAAAACTTAACATAAACTTTTGGGAATGGTGGATGACTATATGCTATATAAAAACAGAACAGAAATGATCTCTCAGGATGAACGTTCTGTTCATCCGCCCTCTCAGTAGAGGACACTGTACACACAAGCATCACATGCTTTCAATGACACACATACCAACAAGAAATGGCAAAGGTGAGGAAGACCAGATGACTAAGTAAGAAATATAGACGTCTAGTACACAAAGGATGGAAGTCTAGTCGTTATATAATCAAGATTCAAACAATGAACTATCCATATTCTCTACCCAGTCAACATCTTTTCTTCTGCATCTCATGATAGATCTTCTAAAAGAAAATTCCCACTGATTCTATATGTCTAATTTTATATGTCTGGCCAGAACGTTCTGATGGCTTAAGATGTAAATACAAAATCATTAAGATTATATTACCCCATAATTCTATCTAAGGCTTTGTTTAAGGGAGGAAGACATTATTTACCTGCCTTCTCTCAATGTTTACATTTTACAACTAAGTTAAAAATGTAAAGTTTCCCTTCTCCCCACTGCGCCAGACCAGCAGAAGCGGCTGGCGAATTAACTGCAAAGGGCGGCTCCAACTCAAGGCCAGGAGCCAAGTGTGCCTCACATGGGAGTTGCGTGCACCTCACATGGGCCAGGCTCATTTTTCTGGCACCAGAGGTAAAAATGTGTTTTCCAGTTTTAACATGCTGGGGTAAAAATCATGGAGGAGGAGAGCATGCCAGTGACTATGGGACAATCTATCATATAGGAAGGAATAAGAAAGCCTGGCTAAGGTCCAACTGGTTCTGGCAAAGATATAAAGGAAATATAAAAGGAACAAATCCCAGTTTAGAAATTACCTTAAATACAGGCAACACCAAAATACCCAAGAAAGCAAAATTTGTCCAAGTCTCAGCCATTTAACTTCCACAGTCCAACACACAGAGAAGAAAGCACCTGCCACCAAAGATATGGTGTACTGTGAAGATTCTAAGCTATGTAGTAAGCAGCTATTCTTCCCCAAGAAGCCTTTCTTCTCACGACAATTTCAATCCTTCTGTCCACAGAAGGAGAGCAAACCATGGAAGGAGACAAAGCTGCCTGTGTTCAGGTTGGTGCTATACATAAATAAAAACAAAAATATAAACAACACATAGACAACAACTATTATAACTGTAGGGCTTTATTTTTTAAGTAAGAAGGACGTTGGGAAGAGAAGGGAGGAAGGGAAAAATCAGGTGTACTAGCAAAAGAGATTCTTGACCTCTATGGAAGCTGCTTTAGAAGTTACGCAATCCACAAACACCTACACCCCTGTGGTCTCTAGTTTCTCCTTGCAGCGTCCTGGACAGTGCAAGGGGACCCGCTCAACAATTGTGAAGCTGTGGTCTCACTCTCTCCCCCTCCCCTCAGCATAAGAAACACAGCAGCACCCACTTCCTCTTACTCGATGTCCCTGTCCTCAGAAGGTAGAGCTGCGGGCAAAAGACTTAGCTCAAGGACTAGGCTCAGTCAAGGTCTGAGCTCTATTCTCCCAGAATACTTTAACCTGCTACCAAGTGAACAACAATTCCCAGCAACAGACTCTCTTGTCTGTCCCAACTTTACAGATTACTCAACTGAGAGATTTTAAGACAGATAAAAATATAGACAGCCTAAGTGTCAGATCAGTAGGAACATTTCAAACTACCTAAAATAGGCTGTGCACCAGAAACCACTTCATTTTAATGGCCTCGAGGAGTAAGAAACTGACAGATCACAGGCTTAATGTGTTCAAATTCGTCCACTAATATCAATGGAAACTTCCTCACCACCCCGGTACTACTGCTAAAAAACAAGGAGTACAGTGTCCCAGTGGTGCTCACCCCTAGGGCTGGCAGCCGTTGTGTGCAGCTCACCGCCACCTTCAGCTTCCAGTCGGTCTCACCATCTAGCTGGTCCGTTCGAATAAAACATGAACCTTGGAGGTAGAGGAGAAAATGTGACCATCTGTAACTGCACTGAAGGAAGTTTCTCCTGAGTCATAAGTATTTTCAAAGCAGATTTAGGCACATTGGGACCTGGAAAATGATTCATCTAAACAGTGCCAAGAACAAACAGCTTTAAAAAGCCTTGGTTTTAGATGACGTCATTTGGCTCAGAGAATAAATCTGTAAAAAGATAGTCACTAATCTATTTTTTAATCGCTTATGTCTTGTTTGGTGCCCTTGCTTTTGTTGCAGTTGTAATGGTGGTGACAGCATCTCTGTGTGTGTTACATGATGCTATGGCTCAAAACCAGGCCCTTGAGCATGCTAGACCAGTGCCCTATCACTAAGCTACAACGCCAGCCCATGCCTATTAATGTTTAATATCAACTACTCAAAGCTATCTAGGTCATTTCTACTTTTAATCTATGTTTTGATGATAAGATAATAAGATACATACAAAAAATCTCTGAATCTGACATTACCTTGCTAATAAAATGTTAATTGACCACCATAAAATGTTCAGTGATACAAGCACAGCTAAAATGCTAATATCCAGGTAAGTGCTACTGCATAATAACAAACCCATCAAGTTTCAGAAGGGGAAAAATCTGAATCACAGCAATCTAATTACCCCAAACCATACTCATCATCCCTCTTCTGAGAATTGATCCTAGAGATAACAGCAAACACATGAACCAAATGACACACACAGAACTACTCATCGCTGCAGTTTGTGATGACAGAGGGTTGTGCGGGGACTGGAGAGATAGCTAAATAAAATAGCAGAGGTGGCAATTTTAAAAGGACAAAAGAGCAAAGACCTCAGCGTTATGAAAAGATCCCTAGGAGATATTGTCAAATGGAGAAAGTGGGGTACAAACACACTGAGGGAGGGAGGAGAGGGAGATGAAAAGAGAGAGAGAAACTGATGTCTGAGGCATGGTGGCATGCACTTGCAATGTCAGCAGTTGAGAGGCAGAGGCAAGAGATCTGGAATTCAGGACTTCGTCCACTACATAGAGCGTGTGAGGACACTCTGGGCTGCAGGTGGCCATACTGAGGTGGCAGATGGAGAGAGTCTGTTTAAGAATAAGAGGGGCCATGCGTTTGCAATCAGCGTTTTCAGAGTGCGGGGCTCTTGCAGCAGCAACTGCTTGCTTCAAAGGGGGTTGATAAACACTGACATGAGGAGCAGGGACGAAAAGAAGGGAGAGGAAAAAGGAGTTCACATGTCTGTGAGGTTATAGAACCACAAATATGCACATCTGCAAACTTTTATACCTGTTTCTGTGTGCATGTATTTTTTATATGTATGCAATGCAGTCCTGTGCATCCATAAATACCTATGTGTTCATACATGAGTTTCTGTGCTCTGTGTACAAGCACACCTAGATCCATGCTTATGCACTGTTACGCACATGTACAAGCACAGATGCATAAGATGCAGCTATACAAGGAAGAAGAGAACAGACAAAGGAACTAGAACCTTCCCGCTCAGACCTTATACTGTTCATTTGGAAATTGTGCATTCTTTCCATAATGTAAATACAAACAACAACAGCCTGTAGTAAAGCAATTCTTAAACAATAAAAGGAGAAGTACATTAATCATGAAAAGCATAACAAATTCAAAGACAGCGATGTAGCCTATGGCACTGCAGTTGCCAAGTACATGCAAAGGCCTTCCCACCTTTCATTCAATCCCCAACACCACAGAAAGCAAAATAAAGTGAAAACAAATAATCATCAAAGTTACAGCTAAATCACAGAGAATTCTTTTAAGTTACTTTTAGACTTTAATTATAAAATAGTTACAAAACCCACAATCCTTGTTATACTCTATGAATTAATTATAGAATGACAAACACCTTGCAAACAACTCCCAAGTCCCATAGAAACTCTCCATCCCCCTCATCCCCACAGCTGCCCTTCCCTCTTTCCTTAAGGAGTACCACTGACACCTGCCCCTCCCAGATGCCCGCATGCTCACAAAGTCAGTACTATTTCCAGGGTCCTTCCACCCCCTCTCTTGTAAACTACCTGCCGGAAGGCCTGGGTCTCTGCTCTGCTGACCTCACTCACCAGATCCCGGCCCATCTTACCCTGCCAGCCTGCCAGCCTTCAGTCCAGAGGCACCAAGGATAGCCTCTGCTCTGCATGAAGGCTGCAGCCACTCACTCAGCCAACACCCAGTGCTGCGGCAGCAGGTTACAGTGAGGTCTACCTTCCCTGCTCACTTGCAGTAAAATCCAAATAGAGACTTCTGCGCTTAGGACTCACTCAACTGACCTTGGAGTATCTCCCTAAGAAAGGGTGGTTTGTACATTACTTACAATGTTTCAAGACAAGAAGCTTGAGTGTGGGAAGAGGGGGAGGAGCTAAGCACTATAGGTTTCAGCAGAATGTCACCATTGTTGGTATAAGATCTCAAAGTAGTCTACATTTGATTTGGGCCTTGGGAAGGGCTGTTTGTTTCTGGGAAATACTTTGGAGTGTGTCCCAATCCCTTCTTGTGACTCCTAAGAACCTAGCAAAAACACAGCTTCTCACCACAGGGTGCGCCTGACCCAGGAACTTTCTTAGGAGTTTCTGGCTGGGTTGTTGCCACCTTTAAATGCTTCCAGGCTCTCTAGGATTTCCCACAATACCCCTATTAGGTATGAACTTTGCCCTGCTCTTATCCAAAGTCACATCATTACTTTTCTTTAATCCCTTTAATTATCTTAGCATGGGCATTATCGCTGTCAAACTACTCTGACGCACAGCTGTATATCAACAGCTGTAAGGGTTTTTTTAATAACCGAGTGCTTTATCAGTTTAGGATGTTAAATTAAGGGACCGTCCCCAGAGTAAATGCACTTTGAAAAATTATATGCATGCATAATCGAGTAAACAAACTGCTGTCCACTGTCAAAAGGATTATGTAAAGGAAGACATTCTTCACGTGCTGATAAGAAAAACTAAAGAAAAATAAAAGAAAAAATGTGCATCAGGTGACTCTAAAGTCAAACGTTTACTCAAGGTTGAATTTTTCCTGTCTTCAATGTGAGTATATATTCTGATGAAAGAGTAAGCGAAACTCAATGTACTAGATTCTAGTTTCTGCAAATGAGAGCAGGTGAGATGCTCTAAAATGTCTTCTACTTCTAACGTGAAAGTGAAACCAGCACACTGACCATTATAAGCACAATCCCACTGCAATCTAAGACCTCTGAGGAGAAAGGATGTGTCCTGTTAGATGAGTGCAGACTAAGGTGGGTGAGGATTACTAGCTTCCAGTCACTCGTGTGCTAGAGAAAAGGGCTACAGCAAACGCTTAAGTGTACCCAGGGCAGCTTGTCTTACCAACACCAAGAAGGTAATTTTTTTTTAAAAAACAGAAAGCACTAGCTATAACTGATACTAGTTAAACCTCAGTAAAAATGAATTATTAAACTGGTCTGCTTATATCCTATTACAGACTTCTTATGAATACTTGATTTTATTTTGTATAATTGACAAGAGTTGACAGGAAAGGACAGATTTAATGACATCGAATTAAGATCAGCTAGTGTATGTGACACATTGAGAGCCATATCACGGGATGATAAAGTGAGGGGACTCTGAGGAAGCTGAGGCTGTCACAGCATAACAAGTCACCCTGTAGCACCAGCAGGCAACCTGCAACAGCTCCCATATCCAATAGCTCTGAGAGAGATGAGCTACAGTGTCTGTCCTAGAAAAGAGAAACGGCCATTGACTGTGAAGTTATAATATCAGATCTTCGGTCATTAAACTTGATTTTTAAATCATTTATATGACTTAATGACTGCATGAAAATTTTAAACTGATGGCGAGATAAATCTTTCTACAGAGATAATGTGGGTGAGAACAGTGTCGCTGATCTCTCCTCACCCCACTGTAAAGAACAGTGAGGTACTGTACTATGTTCCAAACACTCAGGCTATAATGTTATCACTTAGATACAAGTGAAAAGGATATTGGCATTTATAAGAGATTGATGAAAATTGGTTCTAAAGCATTCATTTCTGCTAATACCACTAAAAGAGCTGTGTGCACTCAGGAGATATTTGATCTGAATTAAGAAACTGATGGAGCAATTGATTAATTGGAATTTAAGTCATCCGTCACCAGATCCATCAGCAGCGTCATTTACATTCTAAGCAATCCAGCCGTGGCTCACTGGAATGCTCTCATTACTACTTAGTCCATATGCCGCCATGCACTGACTTCCATGCTGTACTGACAAGCACCCAGATGCTGTTGTGTAGGTCTAGACCAGGTGTTATACTTAGGACTCCTACACTGACAAAAGTTTAGAATTTTATGATAAAAAAAAATATGCCACAGAGATTTCTTAACTAAAATTGAAACGCAACAAACTCAGTAAATAAAACAAAAAAAGCAGAATACTTATTTTCTGAAAATAACTAGACAATAGTGAACCATGAATAAATTACTAAGACATAAAAAGTTTTGCTGACCTTCATGTAAAATGTCCCTCTGTACCCCAGGGAGATGAGCTACAAGACAGTATGACATACAATTGTATGAATAAGATCTAATCCAGAGGAAGAAGTGATAGTCAAGAATGCTATAATTGGAGAAAACCTGTGAGTATACAGAAACCCAGTGACAATCTCAAAATGAAGACCTGCAATCAAGAGTTGGGATAGTGGAAAGCAAAGAGGAGTAACTCTGAATCGGAAGCCGGTCATCTGGAGGTAAGGTGCAGCCGTAAGCTTAGAACAAGAGGAGCTGGAAGTGCGCGCAACTGCTCTCTTTCAATTCTGGCGTCACTTACAGTTCACAGAGCAGTAAATCACCCCAGAGTTTCTGCAACTGAGAATTCACAAGGAAGGAACTATGACACAAATTTTATCAAATTTGGAAGTTATTTAGTCATTTTGTAAAAGAAAGGCACAGTAGAAAGCAATCTGACTTCTTCATTTGAATTTCACAAACAGAAGTCTGTAAAAAGACCATAATAGGTTAAGTCAGACTACAACTACACAGAGATCCTAAAGTCAAATTCACTAGTACTCATGCTATATATACAAATATATATAGACAGAGAAAATTATTTATATAAATAATACAAATTTAGTAACCATATATACTGTGTATTTTTTCTAAAGCAAAGAAATTAAGTTTCTCAAGTGAATTCATGACCATCCAAATACTGAGTATCACTTGTCCACAGACAGCAACCTTCACAGCATCATGGGACACAGGGCAAGACTGGAGAAGGAATCATCAATTGGGCTGCTCCCTATCTGAGGTAAACACAAAATATCTCATCTGCTAATGCTCCACTCATCCTCTGTTTAGTCCCAAGGCCATGCAAAGGTGCAGTGAAAGATGAGGAAATAATTAGGAACTGCATAATTTTTTAAAAATGGTGTTCTCAGTCTCCAGCCCTTAGATTCCTCCTCAAAAAAAACAAAAAAAAAAAAACAAACAAAAAAACCTTTAATAATATAATGTATAATGTGTAAAAGTACCTTTCAAATGCAAATATTTTGTTTACTGTCTTAGATACTTTTCTACTGCCATGACAAAACACCATGCCAAAGCATCTTATAAACCAAGTGCTAATTCGAAGCTGGCCTACAGTTTGAGAGGGTGAGACCATGACCATCATGGCAGGAAATGTGCCAGCAGTCAGGGAAGCATGGTGCTGGAGAAATAGCTGAGGACTTACATGTTGAGATATTAGCCAGGAAATGTCCTGGGGGTCAGGGGTCGGGGTCGGGGGTGGGGTGGGGTGGGGTAAGGCTGGGGGGAGGGGTGTTAACTGGAGTGGCATAAGCTTTTTGTTTGTCTATTTGGGTTGTTTTTCATTTTTGTTTTTGTTTTTGTAATGACAGGGTTTCTTTGTGTAGCCATGACCGTCTTGTAACTAGTTCTGTAGATGATACAGCCCTCAACCTCTCAAAGATCTGCCTGCCTCTGCCTCCACAGTACTGGGATTAAAGGTGTGGGTCACCAGGGACAGGAGGCATGGGCTTTCAAAGTTCAAACGCCCACTCCCAATGACATATCTCTTTCAACAAGGCAATGTCTTCCAAACATAACATTCTGTCAACTGCAGAACAAGCATCCAAACATCCAGACACACAAGCCTGTGGGGGTCCGGGTGGGGCAATTTTCATTCAGACGACCACACTGACAAATTACACTGAATATGCTACTAGCCATAGAGCCTAGCAGGTAAAGTCAATACTGTTAGGGTCCAAGAGTCGCTGAAGAAGACCCCAGACTCAAATAGTATGCAAAGACAAAGGTAACTGCAGAAATTAGGACATGCAGGGGTCAACCATTCATCAAAATGGCAATGACTTGAGGGGCCTGTATCTGTTTCATGGAGGGCTAAGGGAATTTTCCAGACG
This sequence comes from Rattus norvegicus, assembly GCF_021556685.1. NCBI lineage: Eukaryota > Metazoa > Chordata > Mammalia > Rodentia > Muridae > Rattus > Rattus norvegicus. The sequence goes on from NC_141551.1 coordinate 76,328,367, forward strand.
GGTTAGGTAAAACCTAATATGAGTGGTAAGGGGCAAAGCGATGACATAAGCATAATTCTTATTGGTTGCTATGTTAGTTTGATACGGCTTTGTTTATCTCCTCCAATAGGTGCCCCAAGAGCTGACTCAGCTCTAGACTTAGCCCCCCTAAGTCAGGGCACTAAAGGCTCATTGTCAGGGCTTCCCCATAATTCCCCAGTATGCTTCCAGGGGAATTGAAATTTTATCCCCAAGGTTTTTGGACCTCTCAAACAGGAATGGTGGAACAAACAAACCTTTGAAACCCTGTTTCTCTATACTGACAATAAAAATACTAGTTATAAGTGACAGATGTATATTACCTTTTCAATAATTATACTATATAGAAATGGATTAAAGGCTCTAACAAAATGCAGAGATTAACCAAATTCTATTTCATTATATTCTTTAAGTTATCAGCCGTGGCATTCCTACCAGTAGACAATGATTATTAAAGACATATGTGCACATCATCTCCCCTCACCCCCTACAAAAATACAGAGCACATAGTAGGCACATCTGCAACAGAGCCTTGTGAAAAACTCATGCAGGAGGCCACGAAGGCAGCCTTCATGTTATCCCTTAGGCCCTCAGGGAACCCTGTAGGCTGCTCATGCATTTAGACACTGGTTCCCACTTCATAGTGATGTTTTGGAAGTCTGCCCTTACTGGTGGACATTTGTCACTAGAGGTAGGCTTTGAGGTTTCAAAGGCTCTTCTCATTTAGCCCCTTTTCTCTCTTTGCTTCCCAATTTGTTCAAGATATAAGTCCTCAGCTTCTGCTCCGGCCACCATACCCGTTTGCTGCCATGCCTCCTACCATGGGACACTACTTGCCCTGGAAAAGTATGAACCCAAATAAACTCTTCCTGCTAAAAGCTGCCTTGGCCATGGTGCTTTATCACAGCAGTAGAAAAGTACAAGGCTTCCCCTCAAGACAAATGGGAGAGCAACTGACTATAGTGGCTCCCAGAGGAGGGCTGCGGTGGAAGTGGGGTACAAGTAAAGGTCAGAGTAGGCCTAGAGGCACAAAAAACGAATAGAGCAAAAAAAAAAAAAAAAGAATAGAGCAAAAAAGAAATGGAGCTGGAGAATGCAGAGCAATCAACCTGTGAGGGAGGTCCTCTTGGAAGACAGGGTCCAAGGTAAAGAAGAAACTGGGTCTCAACAAAAGAAAAACATGGATGAAACTGGCTGAGTGAGGGCTTCTGTGTCCTCCTCAGTAATTACGGGGATTGAGTCTCTGACGGGAAGTGAATGGACAGGAGGTGGAGACAGGAGCCATGAAAGCATCAAGCAAAGCTCTGACAGGCCGATTAGGTCGCAGAACAGCAACTACGGGTCTCTGCTGCACAGCTCTCCAACGGGCAAAGGAAATGCAGAAGGACCCGAGGGCCATGCAAGTATGACAGCAGGACAAAGAGCATGTGAGGAGGGTGACAGTCACAACACAGGGGTACACTTGCAAACAGCTACGAGCTTCGCCTTCATCTGAGCAGCACAGTTAGAGGGCCAACGCTGCAAACTGACGAGAGCTGACCAACTGCAGAGGAGCAGGGAAGACTGCAGCTGCGCACAGCACATGAAGCGCTCGCAGACACTATGCCAAGGTGTGACCTAGAGTTGGCGGAGTCAGACTGAGACCACAGCACAATCACCTAGAAATCATGACAAAAGCAAACCTGGGAAATTCACAAATGTGGAATGAAGCAACATAGGAATCACAAAACAGAGATGTAATTTCAATGGTGAAATGACAAAGGACTGGAGAGAATACTGTAGGAGGTACAGACATAAACCTCAGCACTGTGTCCTCACGAGCACAACCCACAAGAGAGCAATTTATGACCGTGTGAAAATTTTATGAAAATTTATGACTGTAAACACACACATTAAACACATCCAAACCAGCAATCTAACTTTCTTCCTTAGGAAGCCACAGGCACAGAATGAACCTTAACCAAAAACAATGATAGATGCCAATAAATGAAATAAAGACAGGCAAACAATTGAGAAAATCATCAAAACTCAAAGTTAGTTCTTTCAACAGATCAATGACATTGACAACCTTTTACAGAGTAACAAAGGAAAAAGAAGGAGGAAGGATGGGACATGGCTACTATTGTTACGAAACTCTTAGAAAAGATCCTGAGGGAATAAGTATAGCATACCACAAATCAGACAAGTTGTTAAAAAAACATAACACACACACACCATAAAAATGGATTCAAGAAAACGACAATCAGAGTAGAACTTTAGCAAGGGATTAGAAATTAAAAAAAAAAACAAAGACCTTCAAAGGCTAGACCCAAATCACTTCACAGATGAACTGAACCAAACATTTAAAGAAAAAACTCTTCAAAGATTCTTCCAAAAAATAGGATGGGACAGAATAATCCCTAGTGGATGCTAAGGCCAGTACTACTCTGATATCAAAATAAAGGTCTCACAGAAAACCCAAAGGCATTATGGAATTCCAACGGCTTTTATGACTAGAGAGGTAAAGATCAGGTTAGACCACGGGAAAAGAAGCCAAGCAGAATGAAGAGAACGTGAAGCTGGAAGCTCCATACACGCCCTCACCTCAGCACCTCGGCCGCTCCAGGACTCCCGCCCTGCACAGCGCTGCCACTGGAAAGGTGTCACGTCAGGAACAAAGCGCACACTGGACTGCTACACAGGAGGCCACATGACACATGTTTGATAGAAATGCTTGGGAAACTATCCTAATATTGCCAAATGGTACTTGCAAAACAGAAGTAGAAACGTTTTAAAAAGGAAAGTTCTCTTGATAAACCTAAGTACTCCACCGTCTAGTGTTAAGTAACTGGGAGTAGATAACTGCTGGGGTCTCCAGACACAGTAAAGGGAAAACGTCATTTGAGCACTTGACACCTACCAATCTCTGCAACAGCTAAAGAACAGAACAGATACTTACACCCGACCAATGGAGTCAAGTTGGGGACCCCTGTAGTTGAATTAGGGAAAGGTAAGAAGGAGAGGAGGAGAGTGACCCCATAGGAAGACCAGCAGTCTCAGCTGACCAGGACCCCTGAGATCTCTCAGGCACTGAGCTATCGACCAGGCAGCACGCACCTACTGGTGCAAAGCCCCTGACACATACACAGCAGAGGACTGCCCAGTCTGGCCTCACAGGGAGAAGATGGCCTAACCCGCAAGAGACTTGAGGCCTCAAGGAGTGGGGAGGTCTGGTGAGGTGGGGGTAGAGGGTGGGAACACCTTGGAGATGGGTGTGGGGATGGGATGAGTAACTGTTGGAGGGCTGACTGGGAGAGGGATAACGACTGGACTGTAAAATAAGATAAAAGAATAGTAATAAAGAAAATGATAAAGTAAAACAGAAACTCACACTAAACAAAACAAAATAAATAACAACTTACAAGTCTTTTGGTTACCATGGATAAATTTTTTCCTGAGGGCAATGACCCAGCAAGGTAAGCAACCACAGTACTCTGTAGTGCTGGAGAGAAAGTAGCTCTTTAGCATAAGAGTGTGCTGCCTCGGGATGGAAAGACTGGTCAAGAGCCAAGAGTATGCCCCTGCTCTAGGAGAGAGGATCTGAGTTCCAGTCCTGGCATCCACACGGGACGGCCCACGGCTGTCTTTAGCTGCAGCCTCCACAGGCACTGTGCTCGCACACAGGCACTGTGCTCGCACACAGGCACTGTACTCACATGCACAAACACACAGACGTGTACACATAATCAAAGTCTTATTTTTAAAATACGCTGCTCACTCGTAGACAAATTAACAAATCAACTCCAAATCCAACCCCATTCTTTACAAGTAAGATATATGCTAAGGATAGAAAAGAAAATAAGGGTTGGGGATTTAGCTCAGTGGTAGAGCGCTTGCCTAGCAAACGCGAGGCCCTGGGTTCGGTCCCCAGCTCCGAAAAATAGAAAAAAGAAAAAAAAAGAAAAGAAAATAACAACAGCTAGTTTTACAAATCAAAATAGTAATTCAGAAACGAGCTATATGCACTCCTTGATATATTTCTGTGTATAAAACCAGTGGAAAATAACTTTGCTAAATAAATAAAACTGGAAATGTAAAATAGCAATCAGATGTTAAGTAACACTTATTGAAATAATTAGGGTCTCAAAATTTTTATGAATGAAATTTCACTCATAACTTTTCAAGTAGTTATAAATACTAAGACATCTTTTAAAATATCAGTAGTTAAATGTCATTTAGAAACAATTTTAAAATATTAAGAAAAATTGTAGGCAGAGAACTTGCTTTCACCTAAAACGGAAAAAACAAAAAACAAAAAACAAAAAACAAAAAACAAGCTAAGCAGGGTGGTCTCTGTCTTTTATCCTAGCACATGGAAAGCAGAGGCAAGCATACCTCTGTGAGTTCAAGGCCAGCTTGTCTCCAAGTCAGACACAGTTAAACAGAAATGCCCTGTCCAAAACAAAAACAAGCCAACCAACCAAATAAACAATACACTAAAAAAATCTACTAAAGAATCAATTAAAATTACCTGCTTTCTCTGAAGTTCTAAGAAATACCATATCTGATGGAATTCTTTGGTTCTGCAAAAAGAAGTAATATGCTAATTAAAGATAAAGATTGCCATAATCCCATTAAATAGTAGAAATAATTAACAAAGACAATTAAAATGTTTAAAGTAAAATTGTACTGAAATAGTTATTATTTCTAATTTTCATATAAAAAACTAACATTTTAATTTACGATTTAGGTGTTTGTAAAATAAAAGCAAGCCATATACAGGGCATTTACACAGCTCTTGTCTGGAAAAAGTTAGATGTTGTTATTTCCATAGCATCTTAACCATACACACACCACAGTATGCACACAGGAACTGCATTCTACTCATTCCAAAATGCCCGGGAAAATAGACATGGCTGACCCGTGGCCAACAGCAAGGAGTACACCAGCAGTAAGATCACTCATTACCTTGGATAAATAAATAAATGACAATAAGCAAATATAGAAAATGTCCACAATTTGAGGAATTATTTATTCTCTAATGAAGCTGAATAGGATGTAACTAAAAATTCTATGACATATTTAAACTTTCACAAGTCACTATTCAAGCATTTATTATTAATAATTCTATGAATTAAAAATACTAAAGAAATAAAGTCAACCTAAAGGAAAATAAAATAATACTTCATATAATTTTACAAATTAGCATATATACCATAGACAAGTGCCTTACTCTCAAATCCATGAATAATGAAACAAATGCATGTTAGGCTAAAAGGAGACATGAGATACAGCTGTTCCTTTCTAACACTAAGAATAAAGGTAATTACATAAGATCTACAGATCCTCAGGTCAAAGAAAAAATCTGAGTGAAAACTAAATAGAATTTTTAAAGGAAAGTAATAATTATCTGACAAGAAAAGCTGGGAAAACGTTAGGAGGAAACTATATGAGCGCATGGAACACAGTAACTCCACCAGAGATGGAAACATGGGGGTGAGGGGCTAAAACGAACAACGTTTAAGGGCTTTAGGATTAACAATGTCTTCCTCAGGCATTTGGGGAACTGTGACGGCCAAGAATTGAACAGGACATGCACAAGGAGTAACTATAACCTAGGAAAAGAACATCAGAGCACAGTGACACGCCAAGACAGCCAAGTGTGCCAATGCCAAACAAGAAAATACAGAAGTAGACCCATTCACATAAGGACACCAGACTCATGAGAAAACTAGCCCTGTGGGCAATAAGAAAAACAGTCTTACAAGAAACAGTCCTAAGAAAAGGAGATACAGGCATGAGTGGAGGTGATGCCTACACAAGAATGGGATCACATCACAGTTAAAGTGTTAAAAGTCAAAACAACAGAATTCGAAAAGTTGATGCAGATCAAACATCAGCAAATGACATTATGACTTTTATGAGGAAAAGCTTCATCACCAATATCACCACTACTAAATTATTTTGGAAAAAAAAAAAACCCAAAACTTCTAACTTTAAATGAAAAGATTACTACATTAGACTTCCCGAAAACAACGAACTTCTATTCAAGTATGCCTGTCTGGAAAGAAGCTGAAGCCTGCAACATATACATCAGTGGGTGCTGAGCACAAGACAGAAAGGCCTGAAAACTCACAAGCAAAAGAAGGGCCACTCAGAAGAAAACACAAGAGATTTCCTCAAGCTCTTACCCAAACACTACAGCAAGACACTTAAGCCATAACAGAAGTTACAGAGTTATTAGATAGTGGAGAAATGTATTTATATTAAAACCACACTTAAAGCACACATATCAGAAAGGCACATTGAAAATGCTAAGAATGCCAAGGTCGGCAAACATAAAAACACTGCATTTCCCACAGTCATTTGCTTGGTCTACAGGAAACATATTCATGCTTAAAATCCATTTTCCTCCCTGGTACTTATGTAGCAGCATGTGTGCACAAGTGACAATGGCAAATGTCACAGAAGTAAAAGGAGCAACCTAAATAGACACCAATGGTAGAATGCATGAATGGTGGCTCTCCAAAGACGTTGCTAGTCCACTGGACCTACCAGGGACCAAGAAGCCATAAATGCCAGGTTTTCTAATAGTCTCGTCACTATACTTCCATTAGGTCTCCAGTGTAAAGACTACTGTAGCTTTGTAATCTGAAAGAGAGAAGCATGAGTATGCAACATTTGCAAAATTCTCCCCAAGATTGTTTCAGCTGTTCTGGGTCCCCGGATTGCTATGCGGCATTCTCTAAAGCAGTGCTCATTGCTACCAAGAAGTCAGCTGAGGTTTTTAAGGTGACCTAGCATGGATCTATAGGACATTTTCAGAAGTACTGCTACCTTGACAATAGGAACATATGTATCCATGGGGGTTATTTCCTTAACATGTTCCAATCACATTTAAAACTTTGCAAGTTACGAGTTTAGGAGCTCCTCTGTTAGATTTGTTTTAAGTCTTTTATCCTTTGGATGCTAATGTAAATGGGGTTTTCAGATTATTCACTTCCTAAATGCAGTCTTGGTATTTCCTTACCATGCTGTACCATGATGTGCTTACACACAGTATCCCAGACCAGTTGTCCGCTCAGGACTGCTCAACTACTTCTGACGTATAGCTATCTTGAATGCAAATGCAAATATTCTTGCGGAGGATTCTGTACCAACATAAATTAATATTTCTTTGTGTTGAAGACACAGGAGTAATACTTATGTATTGTGTATGTGTGCATACATGCGTATGCATGCATGAGCCATAGCACTCATGTGAGGCCAGAGTGCAAGCAAGTAGGTCCAGGGATCACACTCGGGTCATCAGGCTTGGCCCCAGGCCTCTTTTATCTCTGCAGCCTCTCTCTAGCCCCAGATCCAGGAGTTAACTGTGGGGTCACTGCCTGTTCACACTGAGTTTCTGTTGGCTGGTTTGGTCTTTGTTTTAGAAACTGTCAAGTGATTTTCCAGAATAACTGTACCATCTTGGCGATGTCAATATTTAGTGACATGAACATTTTTAGAAAGTACCTCTTCCAGTTCATACATCTTCCTGATAACTATTGAAAAGGGTTTTTGGTGTTTATTTTCATCTGAAACTCTTTGGTAAAATGTTTTCTTAAGTCTTCCATCCATTCTCTCAGGTGAAAATCTTTTACTTCTCAGATTTAGGAAATTTTATACAATCTTTATTAGATTTATAGTACTCAGATGTTTGCACCCAGTGACAACTGCAGTATTTTTCTGTTACTATTTTATTTGCGATAGTAGGCTTTCTTCTTCCACCGTGTGTGTCCCTGGCTTGTCAATAATTACCTTTACTATTGAGCCATCCTGCTGGCCTCATCTATCTCATTTAAACTATTATTTTTTTTAGCATTTCATACATAAGTACTGTATTTACATAATTTGTATAACCCTCTCTCTTTAATTTCTGCCTCAAATTTCTCTTTCAATCCCTCTCAAATGCATGACCTCTTCTTTATTTATTATTGATATAGTTTCGTTATATTCTTTCAAAAGGCACTTGAATTTTAATAAGGTGAAATTATATTTTTGTAGCACGCATTATTCCTTAGTATATAATCTAAGAACTGCATTTATATGCCTAGACTCGGACCATTTCCCCTGTGGTGTTTTCCTCACAGGGTTACAGCTAACAGTAAGCTCAGGGGCTTCTTTCCCTGTGGTGCACTGCTTCAATCTTCCATCGTCTCCTTTTATTTCTATTGCTTCTATACCCTTCACCTTTTTCAAAAGTGACTTGTGCCTATCTGGGTGGGCCTATTTCTGGGTTCTTCCTAAGGTTTCATGAGCGTGGTTTCCATCTCTCTCCTACTTGCACTGATTAATGTAGTGGTGGAACACAGGTCTTGGCATGGCAGGAGTCTTCCCACTGTCTGTGCTTGTCAGGACTGCCTTGGCTGTTACAGAACCTTTCCAAATTGGTTTTTTTTTTTTAACTGAAAAAAGAGAAGGATGGAGGGAGAAAAGGGAGAAAAAGAGGACAGGAAAAGAATGGGGAGGAAGGAGAAAGAAGAGAGAAAGGAGGGGGAAAGATGGTGGAAGAAGGGACAGAATCTTCCTGTGGCTTTGACAAGACCTGTAAGATTGGCTGCAACTGGAAAATGCTTTTTCAAGGTTGTCTTTTGCTGTGACTATCCTCCCTTTGGTGTTAGAACACCAAAAATTTTGGACTTATAAGACAAAAGTGTGTGCTCTACCCTATTTTCTGACAAATGTTTCTACACAAAACAAACGTCAGATCCTCTTTAAAGGCCCAGGAATAAACCTCTACCTGGATGTTTCCTTTTCAAATGCTCTACATTACTAATGCAACTTCTTGGTTGCTTTTACTTTTCATTATTCTACTGGACATTTTCCTTGACACCAACAAAGCAACCCCCTATTCCATATACCTTTGTTTAATTAATTTTATACGGTATATTTTTCTACATATTTTCTTCACCCAGCTCAAGTAGTGAAGTTGAGGTACTTTGCTGGTCAATGACAGAAAGCTCATGTCTTGATTGCTGTGTTTAGAGAACTGACATGAAAATAATGAAGCACTTTCATTAATTTCACTAGTGCCCACTGGCTCTCATCTTGTCCTCCAGAGTGTGTCATCTGGATCCTTTTCAGGAATCCATCTTTGCTGCCTTAAAGTATCCCAGGATGCTTCTTCTACTCATAGACTTTCTATCATACACCGTTCTGTTCTGGGCACTATGATATACACCATATACTAACTCATCAAATTGAAGTATAATAGAAAATGAAGAAAAAATGTGTTTTTCTTCTTGCTTCTGGAAAAAACAATTGTTCTTCTTCCTTAAGCTAGTTCTGAAGACTAGTAAAGGAACATTATCAACTCCACTCTCAGTCCTGCCTGCTGGGAGTGTTCTAAGCCTTTTTCCTAAACCCCAGATCTTCAGGGACTGAATATATGTCACATACATGCATGTAACTTCTGAGTGACTTTGCCTCTACACAGGTGACTAACTTGATATGTGTAAAGACAGCAAACTATGGCTTTTTTTCTTCATCTAAATAAAGGTATTTTCGACTCTGGGTACATGGGATTGTTTTGCTTACACAAATAGTTTGTGTCTTTATCTCAGTTATATCAAGTCTAAAACAATCAAAACACTGCGGCGTTCTGCACGTTTACAAAGTTGCATTCGTACCATGCTTATTTGTTTTAACAAAGATGGCTTCCTTTGGGGCAGGTTAGAAAAAACAAAACCAGAAAACTCTTGTAAATGGTTTCCCTAGAAAGTTACACCTTTAATATTAGGGCATAACTTAGAAGAAAAGTTAGAACTTCCAGTTTCCACCCAAAACACATACACTGCAATATGTCAGGCTATGAGTTAATTCACTGAAGGGAATTGTGGGGATGGCTGTGCTGCTCAATACTGTCACCAAAGCAACACAGGCCACGATACTCTGACGAAGTCTAAGGTGGAGCAGTGGCTACCCAGCATGTGCAGGGAAGGTCCCCAGTGCTAAGCTAATTCATTCTGCAAGTACATAAAGCAGCAGATTCCGTGTTAGTAACAGCACCAGACATTCTGAATTACAAAGAAAAATGTGCTGCTAGGCCATTAGTATAAGAAAATACTTAAATCAAGTAATTAGAATTAAACAGCAAAGGGAATTCATACTATGACCTTAAATTTGTGTATGGACTAAGCCTTAAGCTATTTTTTGGTGGTGGTGTTAGCAGTGGGTGTGGGTGGTGGTGAAGTGTGGTACTACAAGTTCCAAGCAAAGTGTTGTATACAAATGCCACATCCCTAGTCCTAAGACACAATATTTAACAAAAGGCATGACATAGAAATATTGTACTTATTCTGCTCATAAACATAAAATAGCTTACACTTCCCCACCAGGCCTACGTCTGTACAGTCAGCACACTTTCGGCTGGTTCCCTTACTTGTCACAACTTCCTTCCCTCTTCAGATGTCATATACAGTATAACAAAAGCTCAGCGGTAGAACGCATTCTCGGCAGAAAGGAGGCCCATAGTTCACTACCCATTATCAACATACAAGGCAAAAGATGAAATTGCATATTAATCAATACAGAAAGAATACAGCCTATGACAGAAAGAAACACCTTAACAAAATTAAGATCTACTAAGTCATGCACTTGGTCAGAATCTACCCTTCAGAAATGTGCAAAGACAAAAACAGAGGAGAAAACTTTGAAAACCATGATGGATACAAGGCTAGGACTTTCTGGCATTTATACACGGAAACACTACAGATGTCTGTTTCAGTAGTCTGCATGCTAAGCACTGCTCCACTTTAGAAAATCACACCACATCCCCTGTATACAGAATAAAGTAACAAGAAGATCATTTCTATGTGAAGAAGATACCATGAATCCAGGCAGAGAAGCTGCCAGCCAATAGCAAACTGAACAGTTCTATCAGCCCAAGTGGGAATCTATCTTGGAGACTTTTAAAAGTCAACAAGGAATTTCATGAGAATTCAGATCATAAAGTAAGAATATTCTCAGAGAAGATATGTCCACAGCACTGACATCATGTACCTGGGTGGTGTGCATGGTGCTTACACAGAACAGAATGAGGCAGAGACAGCACACCAGGAAGAATCTCTTACAGAGAGAGACACATATATGTATGGGCCCTTACATGTCAGAGGATGAGACAAGGACAGCATTCCAGAGGAAAACCCTCGCCTGTATACTCCCCATCCATTCACTGTCCAGACCACAGCAAGCCTGACTGTCTCCATGCCTCATGACCTCTTTTTAGAACAGGGCTTCTTCTCATCATGGCCTAAACTATTTTCTAGTGCTCCTTAACTTTCACTCATTCTCTCTTTAAAATTTAAACCATAAGATTTGGAGTCAATAATTGTATATAACCATCTGGACAAGTAAATTCTGAACACTAATGTAGAATTATTAACATTTTGAACACAATTCTGAGGTCAAATGAGATACACTAAACAATTAACATAGGTCTGACTTTTAAAAGTATGGCTTTACCTACAGACATTGAAATATAAGGTAGCAAAATAGAATAATATAAATATCTAATTGTAATTAAAATACATCAAATCTTACACAAACACATTAAGAATTAAAATAACTAACTCAATAGTTCATTTGAAGTCAACATTACTTGTAATTAGGCTAATTTTAATGACTGTTGTACATATAGATCTAAAATATATTAAAAATCACATCAACCTTTTCCACTATGATGAGGTCTCCAACTTGTATGTCTGAACTCTTAACTTGAACTTTACCTTAAAAAAAAAAAAAAAGTACAATCAACCCAGGCAAACAAAAGTGTACCAGAGAGTAACTATTAATAAGTAATGATTTTAAAACATTTTTAGGAAAAAACAATAAATAAATAAAAATTAAAAAATTAAAAGCAGAAATCTCTCCTCATATTTTCAAGTTACATTTTGGATATACATAGTCATACATAATTAAACTTATTAGTAAACTACCAAACACACATAAATAACTACCGATTAATAATAATAACAACAGAGCAAGGGTTTTCTTGTGGTAATTTAGTAAGGATTACACATGGAAGGCTCGCCATGTGGTTTTTTAGTGTTTCAGTTCTCAGTAAAGTAGGCAGTGATCAGGAACGTTGAGAAATAAAATAATCTGGTGTCTGAAGCTGAGTGCCATGGAGATGCACAAGTCCTTAGGACTGTGAGTCACACTGACTGACAAGGACACACAGAACGGGTAAAGGAATCCATGAATGAAGTCATCACCCATGAGCACTGTTGTCACGAGTATGACAGAACTGAAAACTGATAGTTTTACTGCTCCAAGTAATTTTTCTATGTACATAGTGAGTAAATCCTTAATATCTATATACACACATGAAATAGCTATTTATAAAGGTGCATATATTATACTTACGTAGCTATAAATATTATCTACAAAATGATGTCAAGCAGATAATATGAAAACTTAATCAAATCACTCCCTCCTCCCATCTTAGCCTCCCTCTGCATTTTAGGACAAGGGACCACCAAGTGAATCTGTTTCCATAGTTTAATCTGTATCAGACTAACAGGTTTGACTGCAACTTTTACATTCACTTCCCTCTTGTCTAGCCAGAGTCAGAGCTTTACCAAAACAACCAGGTTTTATACTGAACTTCACTCCTCACAATTTCTCACAAAGCCTTATAGTATGAGAGAGTAAAGATTGCCATTGACTTCTTGGCCCCTCTCTACAGAATCCCTGTGCTGTCTTTCAATTCCACTTTTTCTCCTAGCCAGCCAATTCACTTTGCCGCCTTCTGCCTTTTTGTATCTGGATTAATACACTCATTAAAAAAAAAACTGTAATTAAATTATGTAATATACTAAAATGTCAAAAACATTTTAAAATACAGGAGACACCCCATTTTTATTCTTTTATAAAGCCCTAAAATCCCCCAAAAGGTCGGTTACTTTACTGCATGGTAACAGACATGATAAAGGCCACACACGGTCACTGCTGCCTGCTGCACTGACTGCTCTTCACTTCTGTGGAGTCATAATTACATGGTCAAGGGAAAATCTACAGTAAGGTGTCAAGACTTCTCAGACATTAATAATCCTACACTATGAATCAGAAGGCTAAACTGGTCACAGTGGTATAGATCTACTGTGGTCATCACGCTGCGGGGAACAACACTGAGGCAGGAGGTCCACTTGACCACAGAGGTTTGAGATAAGTATGAGATAAGGGAAAGGCTAACCTTTAAAAACCAAACTAGAGAGGTCTAAACACCAGTCCATACAGCATCTGCCCCAAACTCTCTGCAGTTAAAGTTCCCTTTTCACACTTTCAAGACTTGGTACACTGTTTTAACAGCACCTGATTTCCTGAACAGTTTAACCTCACACTCGAGAGGCCGCTTGCTCTTGTCACTGCACAGCCTCAGTAGCCTCACTCTAGTCTCTGCAGGGAACCCTCGGCCCTGAGCAGACCTTGGGACTCTGCACAACCTGTCTACTGAGGATAGCATCTTCAGGACCTGCCACTGTCCTGAAGAGGCAGAATGGCTAAGTGGGCCCTGCCGGAAGAAAAGTATCGCTGTGGCTTAACCCCAGGAACCAAGACTTTGTCCTCCCTCTGATGTTCCTTGCAAACAGACCCAGTCTTTCAATGCCAGTCCTTATTTTTAAATTTTGTATGCAGAACATAGCATAAAATAGCCTCCACTGTAATTTCTCTAGTTCAACTGGAACTCCAAGGGAACTCAATGAAAAACCTAAAGATTAGGTTTATCTCCATACCAAAACTTCCAATATTTAACAATTCTGTAAAGATATTTAAGATTTGTACAATGACAACTCAGTTTTCTGTCTTTCCTTAATGAACTCTCCTACTCTCTGTATCCGCCTACAACTCACATCTGACAACGGCATACTAGTCCTTGCTCACTCTGACACACTTCTGGCACTTGTCCCATTAGTAAAGCCCTCTATCCCAGAACTCTTAAGCACAAAGCAACAGGGTCTCTGTAACCTTGTAGTAGTAGCTCAATCAACACCAGTCCTATTTTTTTACACATCTCTAATGCTTAAATGCCTAACTTTAAAATGCTATATATGTATCTGAGTAGCCATTAAACTTCAGAATATGATGGCGTATTGTGACAGGCCTGCTTCACCTACAAACAAACAATTTCTCCTACAGAAACTGAAACGTAAATGAAAACATCCATAGAAGTTTTACTCAGAATGGCCAAAATCTGGGAAGAGCCAGGTACTCATGAGAGGTGACAACTGCATACTGAAACCCCACAGGGTTGTGCAGACGCTGGTCACGGGACATCAGCCCACAGGGTTGTGCAGACGCTGGTCACGGGACATCAGCCCACAGGGTTGTGCAGACGCTGGTCACGGGACATCAGCCCACAGGGTTGTGCAGACGCTGGTCACGGGACATCAGCCCACAGGGTTGTGCACACGCTGGTCACGGGACATCAGCCCACAGGGTTGGGTAGAGCACAGTTGGCTTTTATCAGTTGTTAAGAGGGAAGTGCGACAAAGCCCAAGTGGGCTATGAAGACATAATGCAGCGCTTCCCCTGCTCCAGCCCTGGCCTAGGGACCTATCTTAGACATATGACAAACATCAACAATCTAAAAGGTCGGATGTGATATTGGAAAGTGGCTAGAATGACAGAAAGCCATAACATGAGCAGAACACAAGGCTCTGAGATGCTAGTGGAAGAGTGGATGTGAAGAGAGTTAGAGCAGACCCTGCCTCAAAGTTTAAATCAGACTGATAGTATAGCTCAGTGGTAGAGCCTGTACACAGAGCCTGGGTCCAATTCCCTATATTACCAAAACAGTAGCAAGAAAACACCAGGAAAGAGCAGGCACCTAAGCCAAACCAAAGGATAGGACCTATGTCCTAAAACCCAAAGATGATGTACAAAAGGTCTTATAGCAGCATAGTGCATGCCTGGGGTGAAGGGGACCCTGGGCTACATGGTATTTACCCTGTCTGGAAAAATTATTTTCAATTCTAAATATACATCTTTTATAGCTCAGAAGCTTTCTTACAACTGAGAATGTTACTATCAAAAAAATGAAGACTTCTGGCCTCGTGGTAGTCTATGTCTTTATTTCTAAAACTTGGAAGGCAGAGGAAGGCTTATCACTGTGAGTTCAAGGCCAGTATTGTCTATACAGCAAGTTCTAGATCATCTAGTCTACATAATAAAACCCTGTCTCACAACAAACAAACAAACAAACAAACAAACAAACAAACGAATGAAGATTTGTGTGTTCAGTTATCCATGGGAGGACAGAATTCCAACTTGATAATTAGCAAACAGCACACAGGCTGGCCAGTCTCATTCACCCTAGCCAACCGTTGATGCCTTCTATTTCTCTGGCTGTGGGATGATATAGTCTTCCTTGGCTACCTGATTTGAACTAAATGAGAAATCATAGTTCTGGAAGGCAAGAATTCTCCCCACTAACTTTGCTGGAGGCCACACTTCTGAAAGGCAGATAGGCTAGGTCACTAATGCTGCCCAGGCTGCTTTCTAGAGCTTCAAGGCTGATGTGTTAAACCATTTTACTTTGTCCTACAGAGATGTCTGCTGAGTGCCCTTTCAATGTCAGAGGACCCAAAATATCACCCATAGACCATACTACCACTTACAGTACACTTTAAGTACCCTTTTCTATTTCATAAATACCACTTAACTCAATTCTGAGAGGCCACTCCTTCCATGCTTCATCACCTATAGGTAAATTGTAATTTGAAGAAGGGGGAGGGGAAGAGGAAGGGAGGGAAAGGGAACAGAAAAAGAGAAAGAAAGATAGATGGGGAGAGAGATGAAGAGGAGAGAGAGATGGAGAGGAGAAAGGGAGACAGGAAGACAGGGAAGGGAGGAAGAGAGAGACAAAGAAGGAAGAGAAAAGGAGAGAGGGACAGGAAAAGAGAAAATAAATGAATGAGTGAATGGAGACAGAAGGGGGAGAGGGAGAGGGAGAGGGAGAGGGAGGGGAGGGGGAGAGGGAGAGGGAGAGGGAGAGGGAGAGGGAGAGGGAGAGGGAGAGGGAGAGGGAGAGGGAGAGGGAGAGGGAGAGGGAGAGGGAATATGAGAATAAATGCCTGAACATATGTGAGGTTAAGTCGTGGAGAAAACAGTGAGAGACTAAATCACAGAGAACACAGCACCAGTCACAGAACTATGAAATAAGAAGCCTACCTGCTAGATTACAAAATCAAGCATGTCACCCAGGTCTTTGGTGGAAGAAAAGGAGACAAAAGTGAAGAAGGAGCCCAATGAACTTTGGTTTTGTTTTGTTTCTTTCCAGGAAAGTCACATTTTAGAGTTCAGTGTGCCCCATCCTGTTCAATCCTGTTCTTCTACTGTCACAGAGCCTGTAACAGGCTGCCCCATTCTCTTCCTGAGAAACTGCTCCTTTGTCAACTACACACTAAACAGTGAGGAAAATGAGCTCTGTAAGCATTTGTTAGGAGGGGAGCTAATGCCCGAATGGGGCAAGGAGCGCTAGGTATGCACCTCTGGCCACATCCAATGACAGCACTGACTTCAGAGGCTTAACGCCATGGTAACTGACCTTTATGGGTGTGATGAACAGTAAGACACCCTTCACAGTGTTACTGTGCATCACAGGACACGTGCAGCTGGGTTTCCTTTAAATCTATTACAGCATTCTAACAGCACTTCACATAGCTTTATGTCAATGTATACATACATGTGTGTTTGTATATAACATGAAACTATACTTATGCATATACATACAAACATACATGGCAAAAGATCAATCTAACTGAGATTCTAGCACTATGTACAGTAAGAAATCGGAGCCATATACAATTGTGTGTGCTTTCAAGAACAGGATGAACATGCTTCCCTTTCTGTGTTAGCTCTAACATGCTTCTGCTAAGCAAATGCTAGAAAAATCAAGTCTCTTGCTAACCTCTTACTGTAAGCTTGCTATATAACTGTGAATTCATTTCCTTGTCTCGCTGAAAACGTCGAAATTCATCAATTGCTTCACGTGCAATAGTAACGGCCATGACAAATCCCTATAAAACAAAAAAGTATTTTAGAAAGCAGAACAAATAAAGCAGAGGAAAATGCTTTATTATTTAGTCTTACTTCCCCCTTCAATTTATATTACTCCTCCCTGAAACACAAAATACATGAAAATAAAAACTATAAAAATGCATACAATGTGTAGTAAAACCTGACAACCCTCAGACTAAGGAGACAGCTCACACCCAGTTAGACAACCCTCAGACGAAGGAGACAGCTCACACACTGTTATACCGACTGGACTGTAGAGATGAGAACGATTTCATTTTGCTTTTTAAGTAAACTGTCAACTGGTAGCTTGCATGCTATCTAAACGAAGCTTCAACACACTTATAATCTACTGTGAAACCTGACGCAGATAGTATCTGTCATTTTTAAAGGCTACATATGCATTTCCTGATAAGCTACAGGGAAATTCTTCCAAGATGGGCAGAGTGGCTTACCCCTATAACTCTAGTGCTAGTGAAGCTGGGGTCCTATCAAGAATGTGCGGCCAACATGGACTAGCTACATAGTGAGTTCAAGACCAGCCTAATCTATAAAGTGAGATTCTAACATATCAATAAGTAAGTAAGTAAATAAATAAGTGGAAAAAGAGTGGTATTCAGGTCACTTTGCCCATGATAAAGCAAAGATCCTTCTTCAACAGCCATAGTCTTGTTCTGATGACTTAGATTCAGCACATTGTAAACAGAGCACTGAATGAATTCCACTCAGAGGGTAGTAATTGTTTATTCCAGTGTTTCCTGCATAAAACCAAAGGGTTGTATTAAAGAGGTCACTGGAAAGAATAGGCCCTACAGCCATTGACAAAGCATTTCTCTAAATACCCTGTTACAAAGCACTGTGTATAAACACAACTTAAAATGTCAGGGCAAGGAGTGGATGGGGTGGAGAGATGGCTCAGCAGTTAGGAGCACTGGCAACTCCTCCAGAGGAGGTTAGGACTACAATATGAGAACACAAATGGTTTTGTTATCTTGTATCCTACAGCCTTACTAGCTCACTCTTCCATTCCAACGTTCCTCTGTGTACGGATTCCTTAGATTTTTCCCCACAGGGCAGCTCACAACCACTTTTAACTCCAGTTACAAGAGATACAATGCCCTCTTCTGGCCTCCATGGGCAACAGCCAAGCTAGTGGTGAACAAATACATATGCAACTAAAAGACTCGTACAGTACAGTCGTCCAAGACAGCCTAGGAAGATAGACTCAGCAGGTAAAGTGCTTACTACACAATCCTGACAATGTGAATTTGACCTCTGTAACCCACATTTTAACACAAGGCAAGTGCTTGTAATCCCAGCACTGAGATCTCTAGGGCTTGCTTTCTATTTAATCTAACCTACTTGGAGAGTTCCAGGCCAATGAAAGGCTCATATGGAAGGTGTGCAACACCTGAGGAATGACATTCAAGACTGTCCTCTGGAACACAGAGAGAGGGGGGGGGGAGAGAGAGAGAGAGAGAGAGAGAGAGAGAGAGAGAGAGAGGGAGACAGGGAGACAGACAGAGACAGACAGACAGACAGACAGACAGACAGAGACTGTCTAAATTAATCTGACAGTCTTATGTCCCTCATCCCCAGTTACCTCACTGTAGCTACAAACCCATGTATTCTTCCTAATTGTAAACTTGTTACATTTCAATGGCCCTATGACATCCAGGCTTAACAGCTGTCTAGCCATAAAAACAGTGAGGAGTAACCTCTTTAGTGTATTATCACTGAAACCGTCTCACACCCCCGCTATTGCCTGACTCCCCACAGTTGAACTCAAACTGCCATACAGCAGTGTGTGGACTGACCTGACTGATGGTATGAAATGAGCGTCTCGTGGAGAGTTGCTACAGTCCCTTTATCCCTAGTGGACTAAGGGCTTCTACCCCACTCTTGGTTGTATAGATCCTGAATAACGAAGCAGGAACACTACAGTTTATTAATAAGCTGCAGGCACTACTGGGCAGGTTTTGAGCCATCAACCTGTTAAAACCCACACAAATGTTAGTCAGTTGCCAATCCGGTGTCTCCTGGGCTGCTGGCACTCCATCAGGCTGTGCTCAGGGTGATCTTTTGGCTATGTGCTCTGGGTCTACCCTGTCTGATGGCAGCCTCCTCTCTCTCACATTTCTCTCTCCTCCCTATGAGATCTCTCCAGACCCCTCACTTGGTTCTAAGCCCGGCCTTCCTATCCTTTTTGCCCAGTCATAAGCCCCAGCCACTTACTGACCAATCAGGAATTAATGGGGAGTATTCTTTACAGCACACTGGTTACAATTCAGTCTGGGGCAAGGTATTCAGCTGAATACACAGTACAAACTTCTGTGCTGACCACTGTTCAATATCCCCTTGACCTTAGGTCCCTGTCTGCTGTACTGCTGAAGCTTTCTTATCTGCACGTTGTGGGCCACACTGGCACAGCCACCCACAAACCCCACTGCCATCCCCAAAAGCAGTGCTGCTGCTTTCTCCAACTGCACCTGCCTGCCTGCCTGCCTGCCTGCCTGCCTGCCTGCCTGCCTGCCTGCCTGCCTGCCTGCCTGCCCTCAACACACCTGTCCAGCCTGGTCAGCCTGTGTCATGAGAGAATTTATCTTTGCTGTCTGTGCGGCTTTCCCATTGTTCTGCTACTAATTCTGATAAGACCACTCTTCCACCATCAGTGAGTTCTTATACTGGAAACCAACTAGCCGTAGATACAAAGGCTTATTTCTGGACTGCCAATCATATTCTCTCGTCTATACGATTGATTACTTTACATTAGTAGCTCCTGTCTATCAGACTATGACAGTTTCCCATTTGTATTTACATTTTAGGATACACTGGCTACTCTGAGTCCCTGGCATTTTCAAAACAATTCTTACAATCAGCTAGTAATTTTCTAGAGGGAAGTAGGAGAAGGAGACAAGAGGAAGGAAGCCAGAGAAGCCATGGCAGGTGATGTTAAGATTCTGCTCTATGTATTTACAGGTTGTTATTAATGTTCTCAAGGGATGGATGGTACCGGGCTTTATATGTTTAAGTGGGCAATTATATCTTACCAATTGGGTCAAAAAAAAAAAGAGGAAGGAAGCCACATGGGATTTTTGATAGAACATGGATTACACCCACAGTCTACTGGAAGGATGCTGCCACCATAACACTGGTCCACAGTCTGGACTCACTGTGCATTCAGCCAAATCTCCATGTTTGTAGTTTTCAGTACTTTCACATCTTCACTAAGTTTGTCCTAAATAACTCTTCTTTTTGATATTATTCCAAGTGAAGGTGCTATCCTAATTTCACTTCAGATGGTTATAGCTAATATATAAAAATACAAATGGTTTTCACATCTTGTATTCCATATCCTTGCTAACTCTCTTTTCATTCCCATATTCCTCTGTGCACGGGCTCCTTGGATTCTTCCTACATACACAAGGATGCCTTCTGTATACAGAATCGGACGGCTGCAATGGTTAACAATGGCAGGTAAAATGACAGGCTCTAGAATCAAAAGTCCTCTGGGTATGGATCTGAAGAAGGCAGTGTGCTTCTGAGGGCTGTATTAGAGGCTGAGCGTTCCTCTCTGACTCCTGAATATGGAATGAAGAGAACAACCCCCTTGAGTTCCTGCTACATGAACTCCCTGCCATGATGTCTGTACCCTCAAACCGTGAGCCATGTCAGTCCCTGCCTTCCTTAAACTGTTTTGTTCAGAATGTCGTCTGGGTAATATGAAAAATAATTAAATCTAAATGTCTTTGGTTGCTTATCTTGCTACCCTGTTCATTTTACTTCAACACTGTTAAGTGTGCGATCTCACACTTAAAAAGGAAGTGCCTAGGAAAAATAACAGGAACAACTCATGTGAATTATGTGAAATACAAAATTTTAGAAACAAGGTCACCTTGCATGCTACCATGACACCTCCATGGCAGAGAAAGAAAAGGAAACACTAATGAACCTATGAGAGACAAGAAGCCTGGGTTCATAACTTCATTAGGCCTAGAGCAACAAAAAGTATGAACCACCAAAGGAACAGAATAACCTGCTCCTCCCAACCAAAGAAGAAAAAAACAACTTTAAGAAAATTGCTGAAGGATTGGCAGCTTATGCTTGTACTCTCAATACTCAGAATGTTGAAGCAGGACAATTGCCAGGATCCTGGGGACAGCCTGGACTATAAAATGAGTTTTATCATGTGATTCTGGTATGGGAAATGGTATGAGATTTTTGTCTAAAAATTTTTCTTATTTACTCCAATAGAGCCCCCCCACCCCCCACCCCACCCCAACACACACTTAATCTAGAACAGTATCCCAAAGGGGAAAGAATCAGGAATCCCAGTATATATGAAAATGAATTTTTTTAATTCAATGACATCAGTGGTTAGCACATACCAGTATTATTTTAGCATATTACGGATGGTGGGACAATACCACAGCAAGGACATCTATGCTCATTCACAGTTACATGTGTATAACATGAACTTTACACATCTCTGAATCCGGAGAATGCACTTCTGTGCAGCTATTCCCAGGTAGGGCAACATTCACTATCATGTACCTGTGAATACACAGGCCATGGTATAGGGTGATTTCTTGGAGTTCTACTCATAGCTGGCTCACTTTGAAAGGCAGCAGGATAAAAGCACATATCTCACACTGTAGACAGTACTTTAAAGGAGGACATATTAAAGTCACCTGAAAAGGTTCTACACGGTAGCCTTGCTCAGGTCCTACCCAAAGTGCATTCTGCTACTTTTGATCTCCACACAGCAGGTTCCCAGCATGGGTCTGAATTTCCCAGGTGACTCTTTCAAACTTCTAAATCTCTGTCTTAAAGACAACAAAATTTACTCTAATTTTAACAAGTGAATCATAATTATAAACTAGAAGAAAAACAAAACGTGCTACTTCCCAGTGCTTCTAAAAACTGAAGTCAGTGGCCTTCTAATGGAGGATTGTTAAAGGAGTGGGATTAGGAGGGCAGGGCCAATTTCTGAAAACAAGAATCAAAGAGGAGAGTGAACCTGTCATAGGCAAGGAATGCTGGAACTGTGCTTCATAACACAGTTCTAAAAGAAGGGTGAACTGAGTAACGTATGGGTCAGCAAAAGCCAAGAGCATCAATCGGTATTTCATATCTAGCAGTGAGGTTAGCCAGGGAGCCTTACAAATACCTCATGCCTGCCACGGGCAGAAATGATGCTACAAAACATGGGCAGGTTCCACTGTCTCCTTCCTCGCTCCCAAGGGTCTCCAATCAATGTGCCTCTCCATGTGTCTGTTCTGAGTCCTGGGTTGATCATGACAGACTAACCAAGGATGAGAGATCTAGAGAAACAAGTCAACAGAAGAGTAGCTGGGTCTTCCCTCTTTCCCATTCTCTACTGAGACCAGGCAGAGATGCTGGCTTCAGGACCGTTTCCTATGAAAGCCTAAAGCACACACTCAACAGCTATTAGGAAATAAGGTCACCCTGAAACAGCAGCATGAGCCTGCCAACAAACCTGGACACTGGCTGGGTCACAATGGCCTGCCTGCCTGTTGCCTTTCTTTTTCTTTCTCTTTCTTTCTTCCTTTGGGGGTGAGAGGAAGGGGTTGCAGTCTTCCTCATAAAGAGGGCAATCATGTGTCTCAACAGCACTGGCTTTTCTTCAAGGCCTTATCATGTGTCAGCCCATCCTCCAAGTTCTCTAAATGAGTTGCCTCTAGTAAATGTCATAGATAAGCCTGATCTATGTCCCCTTTACCTTTAATGTACAGATAAAGATATTCAGAATCAAAAAAGAATAAGAATAAACCCACCCCTCACTAACAATGTATGTGGTATTGGTATGTCTGGATGATAAGGTTCCTAGCACATTTTCCACCAACAAATCTAATGTAGACACTCACAAAAAAAAAAAAAAAAAATGAGTTTTAAAATCTGATTTGGGAGAATCGATTTTGTAAAAATGATCATCTTGCCAAAAGCAATCTATAGACTCAGTACAATGAACATTATTCTCCACAGATAAGAGAAAATAATCTCAAAATTCACTTGGAAGCACCAGAAGTACATCAGAGAGCTAAATCCAGCTGAGTGATGGCTCAGTGGGTAGAGGCTGCTCAGTAGGTAGAGGTGGCTCCAGAGGCACTGGCACTGCTTCTGCAAGCCTGAGGACCTGGGTTTGAATCCCAGGCATCCATGTAAAATGCCAGGCATGGCTACAGGGCCCCTATAACCCCAGCACTGGGAAGCAGAAATAGGCACATTCTGTGAGCATGCTGGCTGACCACCCTCACCACAAACCTGCTCCTGGTTCAGAGAACCTGTCTCAAGGCAACAGCACTAAACACAGACACCATTCTCCTCTGGCCTCCATGCATACACATGGCACATGGACTAATGCATACAACACACAACCACACAAAACCACACACACACACACACACACACACACACACACACACACACACACACACACACCAGTAGATACTACTATGCCTGATTTAAATTGTACTGTGAGACATAGTGATAAAAACATCATAGTGCTGGCAAAAAGCAGACACACAGGTCAAGGGAACAGACATCCCAGACATATATTCACGCAGCTACAGCTACCTGATCATCAACAAAGACGCCAAAAACTCTCAGTGGAAAACTGGACAGAGACGTGTAGAAGACTGAAAGGAGACCTGCATCTTTCACTCTGCCAAAAATCAACACCGATCAAATGGATCAAAAACTTTACCATCCAATCTGAATCTCTGAAACTATAGAGAAAACACTTCAAAATATGGGCACAGGACTTCATAGGGCTCCAGTAGTAGAAAATAAGGCCAAATATTAACAAATGGGACCTCGTGAAATCAAAATGTCTCTGTAGAGCAGAATAACCCGCTAATCACAAGAAGCGGTACCTCCTTCTCCAAAGAAGGGGTAGAGGGCTCTTATTGGTGAACACAGGAGGAACTCAGAGAACTAAACGACAAAACAACCCAATAAAAAATAGGATGCGCTGAACAGAGAGCTCTCAGGAGGAGAAACTAAAATAGCCAATAAATAGTTTTAAAATGTTCAACATCCTTATACATCAGAAAAATACTAATTAAAACCACTCCAAGATTCTCTCTCATCCCAGTCAGAACAGCTATCTCAAGAACATATACAGCAACAGATGCTGGAGAGGGTGTGAGCACAGAACACTCGCTCACCACTGTTGGTGATATGACCAGTAAGGCCATGTAGAAATTAGTTTGGAGGTTCTCAGTAAATTAGAAACACAACTCCCAGGCATCTTCCAAAGGCCCTGTACCCTACAGCAGACACCTCCACATCCATGCTGAATACTGTTCTATTCAAATAACCGGAAGTGGAATCAGTCTAGATGTCCATCAACAGATGAATGCACAAGGGAAATGTGGCCACATGAGCACAGTGCATGCTGTTCAGTCAGAGAAAAATAAAATTATGCAACCTGCTAGATAACTCATAGAATTGGAAAACATTACATTAAGTGAGGTGACCCAGGCTTACAAGGACAAAAAGCATGAGCGCTCGAGCGCGCACACGCGTGCGTTCTCGTTCTCTCTCTCTCTCTCTCTCTCTCTCTCTCTCTCTCTCTCTCTCAATCTCATGTGTAGCTGAGCTTTTCAGTCTTTACATAAGCGAAACTACGTGGGAGTGAGGAGGGTAAATGCCAGGAAGCTGGAAAGGGGGCCTGTGACGAGGGAAAATTACTTTCAACAGAAAATTACCCTATAATTAAATCACAGTAAATGTTATCTATGCTATATTTAAAACCTAAAATGTCGTGATTGATTCTATTAGCAGCTGATCAAAATATGAAAATATTTTAAATTATGTTCTTAGGAATAACTTAAATTCCCTACCTTGTGTATTTCCTCTTGATTAGTAATTCTACTGAAAATGTTGTGGTATTCTGTTTTTGTAAATTTCTACATACTTAACAATTTCCTGTGAATCTCATTTTTATTTTGATCTTGATACCTTTCATCTTTTGCTAGCTCTCATTGTATATATTTAAACTTTCTAATGCAAAAAGTTGAAAAATGAATGGAAGGCTTAAGGACTTAAATTTCATTAAAAAAAATATAATCTACAAAAAAAAATCAGAGGCTGGAGAGAAGACTCAGGAGTTAAGACCACATATTAATATTCCAGGACCAAGATTCTATTCTCACGTTGTGTCTTATAGCACCCTGTAACTCCAGTTCTAAACGTCCATACACACAAAATATAAAAAAAAAAGAGAGACTGAAAAAAGAAAACAAAATGATACTTCTTAAGCTGATTCTCATCCACATTGACTACCTGCTTGACAAAAAAAAAAAAAAAAAAGGTATTCTATATGGAAGAAATACAGTAAATTCAAAATATACAAAGAAAAGAAACAAAACAAAAAAGTCAAACAACACAAATGATAAATGGGCCAGTAAAATAAAAACAGGTCTCAAAAACAAAACACAAATGGGCAAGAAGCATCTGGAGAAATGCTCACCCGCACCAGCCACCAGAGAAATGCATATTAAACCTACAGTGAGGCCCCACCTAATCCTAGTGAGAATGTCAGTCATGAAGAAGACTGTTAACAGACTCCAGCCCAAGAAGCAGGAAGGCTAACTGCAGATGGCGAACATCTCACTCCATGGATCTAAACCAAGTCCCCAATCAGATCTCCAGTTCTGTAGAAGACTATATATGTGACCTCTCCTCACAGCTCTGTCCCCAGTCACATGGGCCTAAGCAGATCTTGGTGGAACACCCTGCTTACCCCCTTGTGCCCTGTGTACCCCCTTGGCACCCCGGCAATCAGAACATTCCTATTCCTAATTGTCAGGTCCCAACACTAAGGAACACATTTTACCTAGAACCCCCAGTGGCCCCAGGATCCCAAAAGAATTATCTACCAGGCAGCACGCAGGCACCACACTGACCTAAGAACCAGAGAGGGCAATGAAACCCAAGTAACAAACACCTACCCAACAAAGACAAAACCAATTATCAGCACCTAGAAGCACGATCATTCCCAAACCCAGATGCCTAAACATCGGTGTAAAAACCATGCTGACTAACGGTGGGGACAGCACACCTCCACCAGAGTCCAGCAACCCTATGCCAGCAGGCCCTGGGCATTGCTGCAGCGCTAATAAAGCACAAGGCAATGCCTAAAATAGCCCTTATAAATACAATAGAACTCCTTAAAAGGAAATGAATAAATGTCTCTAAGAAATCTATGCAAACTAAAATTGTATTTCTTAAAAACTTAAAGAAAAAAGCATTAGTCTCATTTAAATACAGAAATCTATGCAAAATAAACAAACAGTCTAAGACAATTAAATAAAACAAATCAAGACCTAGAAGTGGAAAAAGAATGAAGAAAAAAACAAACTGAGGAAAATCTGGAAATGAAAACTTTAGGAATTCACATAGGAACCTTGCAGGTAAACCTCACCATTGGAATACAAGAAATAGAAGAGATAATCTTGGGTACTGAAAACACAGTAGAAAAAATAGGTATACTTCAGTCAAAAAAATGTTAAATTTACACAAAAAAAAAAATCCTCACACCATGAAAGAAACAAATCTAATAATAATAGAAATAAAAGAAAAAGAAACCCAGGTTAAAGGCAAGAAAATATTTTTAAGAAAATCACATAAGAAATTTGTCCTAACCTAAAGAAGGAGAAAATCACATAAGAAATCTGTCCTAACCTAAAGAAGGAAATATATAAGAAACACACAGAACATCAAATAGACTAGATGAGGGGGAAAATCCCCACAGCACATAACTATCAAAACATAAAATGTACGAAACAAGAAAGAATATTAAAAACTGAAAGAGGAAAAAACAAGTAAAATACAAAACAGACTAATTAGAATCACAACTGACTTCTCCATGAAGACTTTAGGGCCTGGAAATGTTCTACAGACTCAGAGACCACAGATGCTGGCCCAGACTATACCCAGCAAAACCTTCAATTGCATTAGATGGAGAAAACAGACATTCCATGATAAAACCAAATTAGGTGTCACAAACCTATTAAAGGCATCAGATAGAAAATTCCAACTTAAAGAGGCTAATCACACCCAACAAAACACAGGAATAAATGATCCCAGAGAAGCAAATCAAGGGGGGAAACCCTCATATATACCACTACCAACACCACAACAAAATAACAGGAACCAACAAAGACTGCTCACTGATATTCCTCCACATCTATGGTCTCAATTCCTCAATAAAATGTTACTGACAAACAGAATGGATGCAAAAACAGGATCCACCCTTCTGCTTCATCCAAGAAACACAACGTCAAGGACAGATATTACCTCAGGGTAAAAGGACTGAAAAAGACATTCTAAGCAGGTATAGTCATGTGAAAAAACAGACTTCAACACTAATAAAGAATACTACATACTCACTAAGGAAAAAAATTCAAGAAGATTGCAATTCTAAAATGCATACACAAAACACAAGAGCCCCGGAGTTCATAAGCGAAACATGGTTACAGCATAAATCACATACTCACCTACCCACACCGATAGTAGGAGACACCAACGCCCTACTCTTACAATACAGGTCATCCAGATGAAAACTAGACAGAGAAGTGCTCAAGCCTGCAGACGTTATAAACAAATGTCCCTAACATTTGTCTATAGAACACTGTACCCAAATACAAATCAATATACCTTCTCAGCAGCTCATGGAACTTTCCTAAAACTGACCACATACTCACAAAGCAACAAGGCTCAACAGATAAAAGAAAACTAAAAACATCACGCACCCTATTTCACCACCATGGATTAAAACTGAAATGGGGTGGGAGAGGAGATAGGGAGGGGAAGGGAAGGGGGTGGGATCGGGTATAGGGAGAGCTGGGGAGAGAGGGCCAGCAGAGTGAATGGAAATTAGTGTGTGCATGTGTGTGTTGGTGGGGGTGGGGGGCGGGTATCTTTAGGACTTGCCAAGAGACCTGGGATGGGTGTCTTAGCCAGGGTTTCTATTCCTGCACAAACATCATGACCAAGAAGCAAGGTAGGGAGGAAAGGGTTTATTCAGCTCACACTTCCACATTGCTGTTCATCACCAAAGGAAGTTAAGACTGGAACTCACACAGGGCAGGAAGCAGGAGCTGATGCAGAGGCCATGGAGGGATGTTTCTTACTGGCTTGCTTCCCCTGCCTTGCTCAGCTTGCTCTCCTATAGACTAACAGCCCAGGGACGGCATCACCCACACTGGGCTGGTTCCTCCCCCATTGATCACTAATTGCTGAGTCTCATGGAGGCATATCCTCAAGGGAGGCTCCTTTCTCTGTGATAACTTCAGCTTGTGTCAAGCTGACACACAGAACCAGCCAGTACAGATGGGGGAGTCTCCAGGGAGTCTATGGGGATGACTCTAGCCGAGGCTCCTAGCAGTGGGGAATATGGAGCCTGAAGTGGCCACCTCCTGTAGTCAGGCAGGACTCTCAGTAGAGGGATGAGGAAACCAACCCATGCACAAAACCACTGACCCAAACTCTGTCCTACTTACAAGAAGAGCAGTGCTAAAGATGGAGCAGAGACTGAGGGAATGGCCAGCCATGACTGTCCCAGCCCATCCCATTGGCAAGAACCAATTACTAATGAACGCTGTTATACTTGCATAACTCTGAGAGCTCTACCTAGCAGCCAATGGAAACAGATGCAGAGACAGACCCACTGCCAAACATTAGACAGAGCTCAAGGAATCCGGAGAAAGAATTGGGGGGAGGATCAAGGGATCCAGAGGGGATAGGGACACCACAAGAAGACAAGCAGAGTCAACTAACATGGACCCTTGGGGACTCTCAGAGACTGAACCACCAACCAAAGACCATGCATGGGCTGGATCTAGGTCTCCGTGTACATACAGAGCAGATGAGCAGCTTAGTCTTCCCCTTCCCTTGGATCCCCCAACAACTGGACCTAGGGCTGTCCATGACTCTGTTGCCTACCTGTGAATCCTGTTCCCCTAACTGGGCTGCTTTGTCTGGTCTCAGTGGCAGAGGATGAGCCGAGGCCTACAGTGAGTTGATGCAGGAAAAGGGAGACTGGAGGAGGAGGGGGCTGGGGGCGATTTAAAGTAAATAAGTTACTGGAAAAATGAATACCAACAAAAACCAGAATAGAAAGCTTATAAATTCAAATAAAACGAACTATTGAATAAAAAAAAAAGATCAAGAAAGAAATTAAAGACCTTATGGAATTGAATGAAACTACACATCATACCCAAATTTATGGAACCCAAAGAAGGAAGTTCTAGCAGGCAAATTCATAGCACTATATGCCTACAAAAAGAAATTTGGAGCAATCCATACTAGTAACTAAACAACACATAAACACTTTAGAACAAAAAGAAGTCACATCCACAAAGAGAAAACAGCAAGAAATAAGCTTAGGAACAAAATCCATTTAAAAAAAAAAGATAAAAAGATGAAAAACAAAGAATCAATGAGACAAATAATTGGTGGAAACCAGTATGACTGGACAGACCCTTATCCAGATTAACTAGGAAGCAGAGGATGAATATCCAAATTAACAAAATGAGAAAAGAAATGAGGAACATAGCAACAGAAACCCAGGAAATCCAGAGAATCATATATAATAAAACCTGTACTCAACCAGACTGGAAAGTCTAAAAGAAATGGATGATTTTCTCAATAGATACCACTTACTAAAGTTCGATCAAGTTCAGATAAACACTTAAACAGACCTATCACACCTCGTCAAACAGAAGCAGTCATGAATAGTTTCCTAACAACAACAACAACAAGAGGCAGCTGGTCTTAGCACTCATTTCTATCACATGAGTTAACATCAATACTCCTCAAATTATTCCGCAAAATAGAAACACTGCCCAATTCTTTTAACCAGGCCACACTTGCCCTGACACCTAAACCACATAAAGACCTAACAAAGAAAAGAACTACAGATGAATTTCCCTTATGAACATAGATGCACAAACTTCTCAGTAAAATTCTTGCAAACCAGCACAAAGATCACCATCATGACCACTAGGCTTCATCTGGGAGATGCGGAAATGGCTCGGCATGCGTAAGCTGATACATATAACCCACACACAAACAAACTGGACGCAACAGTGCACACTCATCCCATCAGCAAACAAGGACCTCTGACAAGACCCAACACCCCTTTCTGACACGCCTGAGTCCTGAAGAGATTTGGGATGTGAAGGGCACACCTAACCAAAATAAAGGCAGTTTATAGCAAGCCCATAGCCAACAGCAAGTTAAATGGAGAGAAACTCAAAGCAGTTCCATTGAAGTCAAAAACAACACAAGGTTGTTCACTCTCTCTACATTTACTCAATATAGTAATTGAAGTCTTAAATAGAGCAGTAAGAGAACTCAGGAGATCAAGGAGATAAAGATTAGAAGAGAAGAAGTCAAAATATCCATATTGGCAGATGATAGGATAAGATACCTAAGTGACTCAAAAATTCTACTAGGAAACTCCTATATCTGAAAAACACTTTTAGCAAACTTAGCAGGATACAAAATTAACACACAAAAATCAGCAGCCTTCCTACATACAAATGAAAAATGAACAGAGAAAGAAGTGGGGGAAACACCACCTTTCACAATAGCCTCAAGTAATATAGATATCCTGGGTAACTCTAACCAAGCAAGTGACAGACTTGTATAAAAACTTCAAGATGCTGAAGAAAGAAAATGGAGAAGATAACAGAAGACAAAAAGATCTCCCATGCTCATAGATCAGTAAGACTAACATAGTAAAATGAGCCACCCTATCAAATCTGCAGATTCAATGCAATTCCCACCAAAAATCCAACAAAATTCTTCACAGGTCTTGAGAGGACAATTTTCAGCTTCATATAGAAACACAGAAACACACACACACACTCTCTCTCTCTCTCTCTCTCTCTCTCTCTCTCTCTCTCTCTCTCTCTCTCTCTTTTACAGGAAAAAAAACAGGACAGCTGAAACAATCTTAAATAATAAACAGCTGTGGGAGGTACTGCTATCCCAGATTTCAAGTTGTACTATCGATCTATAGTAATAAAAAACACCATGGTATTGGCACAAAAAAAAGATTCAAGTTGAAGATGTAGACATAATCCACACACCTATGGACACCTGACTTGATAAGCCAGAAATACACACTGAAAAAAAGACAGTATCTTCAAGCATATGGTGCTGCTCAAACTGGCCGCTGCATACAGAAGAATGCAAATAGATCCATATTTGATCCAAATCGATCAAAGGCTTCCACATAAAATCAGATACACTGAGCCTGACAGAAGAGAAAGTGAGGAACTCACAGGAAAGGGCTTTCTGAGCAGACACTGTTAGCACAGGCACTAAGATCAACAAGTAGTAAATCGGACCTCATGAAACTGAAAAGGTTCAGTAGAGCAGTGTACAGATGAGAGAAAAAATACCAACGACAAGTCCAGTAGAGGACTGAAATCCAAAATAAATAAAACACTTAAGAAACCAGGTATCAAGAAAACAAATAACTCAATTAAAATATGGGGTACAGTCTAAACAGAGTTTTCAACAGGTGAAACACAAAGGCTGAGAAACACTTAAAGAAATGTTCAACATCTGGAACCATCAGGGAAATGCAAATCAAAACTACTTTGATCATCTCACACCTGTCAGAAGAGTTGAACTTATAAAGTAACATGACAGCTCACGCTGGTGAGGGTGGAGTAAGAGGGACACTCATTCACTAATGCTCGGAGTGTAAACTTGTACAGCCAGTATGGAAACCATGGAAATCAGTGTGGCAGTTCCTCGGGAAGATGGGAATGGACCCAGATACACCACTCTTGGGCAGATACTCAAAGATGCTTCAGCAAAGGATGTGACAGTCGAGTGTCACAAGGACACCTGCTCATCTATGTTTACATCAGCTTCATTCATAACAGCCAGAAACCGGAAACCACCTAGACGTCCCTTAAGATTAGAATGGAGTTTTTAAAAGTGACATATTTATGAAATGGAGTATTATTCAGCTGTTTAAAAGAATAGAATTTGCAGGTAAATGAATGAAACAAGAAAAAAAGGCAAGATACCCTAACCCAGGTATGTATTCACTTCCATGTGGTTATGAGCTGTTAAGTCAATGACAACCAAGCTGTCATCCATAGAACCACAGACGCTAGGTATAAAGGACTGGGGTGTGGTGACACAGATCCCCTAGACAAGGGAGATAAAATAGATAAACATGAATGGAAGGGGAGGGACAGGATAATCAAGCAGAGAGGAGGAAGGACGAGAACAAGGGCTGGAATACAGCTAAACTAAAGAGCCATTTGAGGAGGAGTATGAACGCCTAATACAGTAGACACTTCCTACAATATGCACACAGACACAGGCAATCTAAATGAAATCACCAAATAATGGGGGAGACCAAACCCCAACTGGACATCCTTTCAATACTGGGACTAGGTTACATCTAATTGAATTGTTGGCCAAATGAATCTCCTGGGAATCCCCAAACAACCCAGGCTGCTGCCAAAATTATAGGTTGTTTTACACAACCTGATACCAAGTCCCCATTGCTGGTACCTACCTACATAGTCTTCTCCTCGCTGTGCTAGTGTGCTTGGTAAAGAAAGTATTCCTCAGGCTATCAAAAGAGAAATCTGAACATCAATCCAGCTACAAACCCTCTGATCAATGATAGCACCCTGCCTGCGGGGTTTGCTAGCACAATGGTGGCACAAAGTCTGTGAGAGTAGCCAACCAATTTCTGCTTTGTCTTAAGGACCACTCCACAAGATGGAGCCCATATCCGACAGTGCTTGGATGACCAAAAACCAGTGTCTATACAGCCCACAGACCTAGCATGAAACCAAATACTACTGTTCTGAACAAACAAACATTCTGCTGCTGCACTCACAGATTAGCGCCTACCGAAAGTCATCATCAGAGAAGCACAAATCAGAGACCCACAAGCAGACGTTTATGCAGTGAGAAATCTTGGAACACTCAGCCCTAAACAGGATGTCTCCACCAAATTCCCAACCTCCTTCCTCCCCCAAGGGCTCAGGGAGTACCAAGAAGAAAAGGCAGAAAGAGTGTAAGTACCAGAGGGGAGGAGGACACCAAAGGAAGTAAGACCCTCTACATGAACAGGCACAATGCACATATGAACTCATATGCTGAGGCATCAGCCACTGAGCCTGACCCAGTTGTAGTTCTAGAGCTGAAAGGAGCTGTGGACACATGCCCCCATCCCAACTGAGAACCACTTACAAATGAAAATTTAGTTCCCTCCCACTGAGTCTCGATGGGGAAACAAAGTACTCTTACAGGTAGCAGCCTGCCCAGCAGTGGGTGGCCAAGGAAAAACAAACTCAAGGGTGTCCCTGGAGGTTATTTTTTATTTTCAGGGTGTCTGTGGGGGAGTGTGGGGTGTGTGTGTGTGTGTGTGTGTGTGTGTGTGTGTGTGTGTGTGTGTGTGTGTTACTGTTTGTAAGAGATGAAGAATGCATATGAAGAAATCTGAGTTTCTTGTGCCTCCTTCTAGGTTCTTTCCCTTCTGTCTGTGTGGTCCAAACTAGCATGTTAGTTTTTGTTTTATCTTATTATATTTTATTACCATTTCATAGACACCTGTTTGTTTGTTTGTTTCCTTCCTTCCTTCTTTCCTTCCTTCCTTCCTTCCTTGTCTTATTCCCTCCCTCCCTCATTTTTTGTTTTTTGAAATAGGATTTCTCTTTGTAACTCTAGCTGTTCTAGAACTTGCTCTGTAGACCAAGCTGGCCTTGAACTCAGAGATCCATTACCTCTCTGCCTCTGCCTCCTGAGTGCTGGGATTAAAGGTGTGCAACCGCCATCTCCCAGTGAGTTTTCAAATGAGAGGCAGAAAGTGGGTGAATCTTGATGGGAGGGCAGGTGGGAAAGAGCTGGGTGTTGTAGAAGGAAAGGAAATCATAATCAGGATACATTATGTAGGGGGAAAAACATCTACTCTCAAAGAGGAGAACAAAAAACAAAAACAAATGCTGGTAAAGATGTGGACAAAAGGGATCCTCATATACTGCTAACCTAACTAGCCCAGCTACTGCAAAAGCAGCCCAAGGGGTGTAAAGTAACCTACCACATGCTCAGCTATTGCATTGCTGTGTATCCACTCCAAGGAAGCCTAGTCAACCATGACAGATGTACTTTGCTCACCAAAGACTCCATGAGGACCAGAATCAGAAGAGAAAAACACCCAAATCTGACCTCTGGTTTCCACATACATGCACACAAATACATACAACACATACATATAAACTTATGTATACAAATACATAATTCTTCTGTAAGTATAGATCTGGTCCCCCTCATTAACTAAAAATAATTTTTACTCTGACCCAGAATGTTTAAAAAAAAATCACTTTATTTTCATTTCATGTTTCTGAGCATATGGGAACACAAGAGATCAAGCTAATGAACAGCATCAATGAGAATAATCCTAGTTTTGAGAGTACTGCAGTTTGCAGGGTACAAGAGAGATGGACCAAGCAATTAAGAGCACCAGTTGTTCTTTCAGAGGACATGGGTTTGACGCACAGCACATAGATGGCAAAAGGGGATCCAATGCCCTCTTCTGATCTATAGCTACACATGCAGGCAAAACACCAGTATTCATAAATAAAACTAAAACTTCCCAAGTTAGTCACAGAGCAGAGGGATATTACACTCGCAGTGATTCACTTACTATGAAGCAGTGACAACAGACTCAGTTCTATGAGCAGCAGCTATAAGATGGTTTTATGTTTTAGTGGCTTTCAGATAAGAGAAATCTAGAAATGCTAATTGACATCTTTCTCTGAGCAACATCACCAATCATGAGAGCAAGCAGAGAAAAGATATCAAAATGTAAATATGTGTATAAAGAGAATGTGCCCTGGACATTGTAGTTTTAAAAGATGTATATACAGATTGTAGACTATATTTCAGTTTTCTGGTTAAGATTTTTAAATTTTATTTTAATAAAAAGATCTACAAATATCTGTGGATTCAATCTTTTTAATTAAGTTTTACAGTTGATTATTACTCCATTTTCTATGTTCCATATTTTCTATAAATTCACCTGTTGACAAGCACCTTGACTGGTTCCATTTCATTGCTATCATAAATAAAACAGCAATAAACATGGATGTGCAAATACCTCTATGATAGGCTATGGACTTCTATGACTATATGTCCAGGAGTGAAATAGTTGGGTCCCATTATAGTTCTATTTATCATTTTCTAGGAACCTCCAAAATGATTTCCATAATGGTCACATGCATTAATTTGCACTTCGAACAGCAGTGAGTAAGGGTGTCTTTCCCCATAGCCTCTCCAATATTTGTTGACATATTTCTTGATTATAACCATCCTTTTTCAAGAGAGGTGGTATCTCAAAGTAGTTTTAAGAGCATTTCCCTAATAAATAGGGATGGTGGACATTTTAAAAAATAGTTACTCAGCTGTAAAAAAAAAAAAAAAGAAACCATAAAATTAACAGAAAATGAACAGACTTGTATAGTATTAAGCAAGGTAACCCACATTCAGAAAAAAATCATGTTCTCTCTTATATGTAGATCCAAACCTGTAATGTGTATGTGTACACACACACACACACACACACACACACACACACACACACACACACACAGGAACAGATGTGAGTGTGGGTAGAGCAGAACACTTAGAAAGACCAAAAGGAGGTAAAACCAGGTGATAAAGGACAAAATGGAGTCAAAGGACACAGGAACTGCACAAGAAGTCAATGGAGGAGAGGAGGGAAAAGAAGGAGGAGAGGAGGGAAGAGAAGGAGGAGGAGGGCAGAGAAGGAGGAGGAAGAGGAAGAGGGAGGAGGAGGAAGAAGAGGAGGGAAGAAGAAGAGGAGGAGGAGGAAGCAGCAGCAGCAGCAGCAGCAGCAGCAGCAGCAGCAGCAGCAGCAGCAGCAGTATCTCACAAGAAGTCAAAGTTTATGGTTTTCTATTTCAACTGCCATAGATTGGGGGGGGGGTGTTTGTTTTTGTGGTGATGTTGAGCATTGGGCTTTCCCTGAGTCCCTGGGTACTGAAAAAGAACAGATTGCTCTCTAAAACCAGGAATATACCTGGCACAACCAGTACTGCACTGAGTTCAAAGCTAACCGAGACTCTAAATCCTGAGACTCTAACTCTTACAACTCTAAGGCGCTCTGGTTATCAGTCTTGAGAGCTGTGCTAAGTCTGTAAATGTTCTTGAGATAACCTGTGCTACCTTTGTGCAACACTGTCTGATTAGCTTCCTACGAACTTCATCTCATCGTATGACAGCTTTCTTCTGTGTTCCATTTTTCTCTTGCAAATTGTGTATGTGTGACTCCTAATAAACTTGTTTTGCCTAAGACATAGCTTGTGTAAGACTTGTGTAAGACCTTCTGACCCTAGCTTTTCTACCTTTTGTATCTTCTGATCTCCTAGCTATGACCCTTAGTTGTCACTGAAGAATAGACTGTTTGGTCTAGGTCAATGAGTAAGTGCATAAAATTCTAATTAAAATGCAAAACCCTAGCCAAGTCCCATGGTTTTAGAATGTCCACTCTATATTCCACTGAGATGTAGAGTTTGGGACTAGACATCTGCTTGAGTGATTAACTTCCTTAGTCTAGCTGTGCAAGGTCTTTATTTGTGAATTCAGTATAATAATAATAAAAGTATCGCGCGCGCACACACATACATTCATTCCAACCATGGCTAAAGTAACCAACTTTAGAAAATATCAAATAGAATTCTTCATTAAGTATCCAAATAAAAGGTTATTTCCTTTTTGCTTAAAACCTGGAGGAAACCACTGTAAGACAGATGCAGACAGATCTCTATGAGTTGAGGCCAACGTAGTGTGTAGGGAGTCCCAGAAGAGCCAAGGATACAAAATGAAACTTAGTCAACAAAAAATAAATTAATGTTTAAAAAAATAGTGAAACCAGAGTTAATAAAAAAAGCAAAGAGCAAAATCAAAATATAACTGAATATACCTTGCTTCAGATTTTTAAGAATTTGTATTCTCAGACTACCATTGCTTAAATTAAAAGAAAATTTAACTCAAACTACAAATAATATTTAAATGGTAAGCAAAACTATAGAAAAAGAAGCAAGAAATAAACACATTAAAATCATAAATATAGTTGTTTTTAGTATTAGCAAATACTTTTCCTGTTGTAAAATTTTCTTTAATGTTATACTGCCTTCAAAAAGTAAAAAAAAAAAAACAAAAAACAAAAAACAAAAAACAAACAAACCCCGACATGGGACATGGTAGTGTACCTTTACTCTTAGCACTGGGAGAGCAAGGCAGGCAGAGCTCTGTGAGTTTGAGACCAGTCTACATAATAAGTGACAGGACACATAGCCCTACATAGGGAGACCTGTCTCAAAAATAAATCAATAAAACTTCTAAAATAAACTCCTTATAAGTGTGTAGCATATATGCTGTTTTCCAAATGCACATAAGGAGTTATGAATAAACACATTATTACTTACAACAATCTCTCCTCACAAAATTTAGAAACAAGTTAGCAAGAGAAAAGACATGGATATGGTGTACTCTTATTCTAAAAGACTAGAGAAATGAAAGATGGGACAGACACACACACACACGTGCAAACATGCCCTATTCCATAGGCCTGTGTTGGTCAGAAAAACGTGTTGCAAAATAAGGTAGCTTTTATCAAATGGTTTTTAAAAATGCAAGACAATAAATAGTGCATACTATTTTAATGATATGTCCCTGAGTCCTTAAAGTTACTAAGAAATGCAGAAAATTGCAACCTTACATTCAGTTCTAAAGACACCTCTAGAGAGTGGAAGAACAGTACCTCTCTTCACACCTCTGTGAGCACATCCCCTCAGCACAACTCAGGGAAAGACTTGTTTGCTTCTGTATTTTAGCTCATGGTGTCAGTCCATCACAGCAGAGAAAGCAGAGCAACTCTAGACCAGAGCCTCCTTGATCTAAGTCTAATTATTCACAAGTGCATGTGTTTTCCTGACCTCCCGGGCATACAGCAATCCAACCAAGTTGCCAATCAACATTCAACCATCACAGCCACTTACCTGAAGCTACTCTTCTACTTTCTGCGTAAGCATGCACACTGGTTCACATTCATCCACAGTAAAATCCACCCCACCCCACCCCCATTCTACTCGCGGATGTTCTCTCCCATCTCAAGTACTGTCTCCTTATCCATAGTGTTCCCCTGTAGTAAGTCACATGGTCAGGCACTAGACTACCCCCAAAGTCTTTCCAACCACTGTGTCCTCCCACCCACACTCTCCTGCAGGATGGCATGCTCATGCCCTGGAGTGTGTCACTCACACAACTGCTGTTCCTCCTGCCTGAAACGCTTTTTCTGTTCTGTATAAGGCCAACTATCTTGTATATAATTGCCACTCCCTCCGAAACACCTTCCCTGACCCATCTTACCTAAACCTACCCTATCTTCCTCTACCCTTGACTCTGCTTTCTAGTTTCTTCCTTTCAGCCATGACTAGGAAACCTAGCCCTGTGTATCTGTCTCCTGGCCGTCCTCTCCCTGACAACTAAAGGTCTATTAGGCAGGCTTTGTCTAGCACTGCTCCCCGCTGCATCGCATTGCCTACACTAGTGCTGCTCCCCGCTGCATCGCATTGCCTACAGTAGTGCTGGATACAGAGGACCTGGTAGAAGGGCTGTATGTTCATCCTACACACTTCAAATTGTTCATTAGCAGTCTTCTTCTTTTCCTCCAGGGCTCTCATCATCTTCTATGCTGCCCTGTACACCTCTATGCTTCCTTTCTGCTCTCATGCCTTATGTGTGTGTCCCACTGTTCTCCCCATATTCCTAAACACCTCTCTGCTCCCTCTTGTGGGCTCCTTTCTAGTTTCATAGTCTCTGTAGTTCTATTTTAAAACTTACTCAAAAATAATACTAAGCATTCTTTTGTCTTACCAATTACCACACCTCTAAAGACTAAATCCCTTCAACACAGTAAACTCATTTTAAAAGTCTTCCATATACACTGACAACCCAGCAAATGCTGGCCCAGACAGACTGCCATGTTACAGTGGAGGTGTGTCGTATGTCACTTCTGCTCCCAGATCTATGCCAATGTCTCCTTGAGCCTAACTTCCATCAAGGGAAATGTGCATGCATTGATTCAGGAACTTTGTGTTTATATTTCATACAATTATGGAATGTTACCGGCACTCCTTGAGTCTACCCTATGCTTATGGCTTTATGGGCTAGCAGTCATTAACAACACCTCAGTATGACTCTACTAATGATGAGCGCTAAGCCTGACCTGGAACAAAGGTCCCACTGTCGTTTCAGGTCTATGCCTTACTAGGAAGTCTCTGGTTAAGAAAGGGACATACATGAGGCAGCATGGACCAGCTCAAGAACAAACCCTTGGACCTTCAATCCTGAAGGTCACGCTAGGGAGGTGTGAGCACTCACGCAGAGGGAACCTTACCTGCTGTACTGCCTCTAGTTACCTAACCTAGTAGTTCTCAGCCTCCCTAGTGCTGCAACCCTTAAATACATTCCTCATGTTGTGATGACCCAGACATAAAATCATTTTTGTTGCTACTTTATAACTGCAATTTTGCTACTGTTATGAATCAAAATGTAAATATGTTTTCCAATGGTCTTAGGCAACCCCTGTGAAAGGGTCATTTGACACCAAAGGGGTCATGACCCACAGGTTAAGAACCACTGGTCTAACAGCAAAAAAGAGCAACCAAAATAACCAACAAACCATAAAACTACAAAGACAGAATGTATGTAACAGAGGTGTACCATTACCAGCCTTTAAAAAAACATCATATGGTTGGCAAATCCTGCAGTCAAATACCTCAGAAGTCACCATCAGGCAAATGGCAGGAGAGTAACTTGACAGATCCAACCAGCGCCATTCCCAGCAGTCACAAGCAGGCTACTGCTACCCCGGTCAGGATGCAGAGGCGCCAGGCAGGAGGGCCATGCGCAGCTGCAGCTCTGCAGGTAGTGCACGGACAACGCCCACAGGACTTGGGAGCTCAGTCACTAAACTCAGCATGTGCTTTAACCAATGTCAAAGCCAGCCAACTAACCCCAAACACCTCAATATTAAAGTTATATACTAAGTATTAAAATGCAACAGAGCTATAGAAGTACTTTACCAGAGGAGCCCAGTAGGTGTAGAGGTAGCCAATTTTCAATGCTGGTACAAACTGTGAGCAGGACACTACCAGAAAATAGAGATTCAAGAAAAACTTGAATTGTTCATACAAAACCTAAAAGGGAATAAAGAAATTAGTACAACCCCTTCAAAAAATATATTAACACTTTAATCAACTAAACTCAGCACAACATGCAAACACATTTCCATCAGTAAAAATATGATTAATCATATTAAGTAAATTAATTCTGACATATATATACGCGCGCGCGTTTGTGTGTGTGTGTGTGTGTGTGTGTGTGTGTGTGTGTGTGTGTGTGTGTGTGTGTGTAGATACAAACATACATACACCTAGGATGTAATAGTGAGCTTTTTTAGTACAAACACCAAGCTTACACCAAGCTTTACAAATATGTATTAAACGAGTTAATGGATTCAAGTATGACTACATGATACTTGACTGATTTAGCTCTCAAAATAGAACCCACTACCAAGAAACTATGTAAACAGACCAGTTTTCAGGGGGAAAAAGGATACATGCACTCTTTATAGTGTCTTTCAGTGCTTGATTTTTCACAATATTTCCAAATAGGAAATAAATTTCATCATTTAATAATTTTAAGATTGTTAAAACTAGAAAGGTTTGTTTGCTTGTTTACTCACATAGAGTCTTCTCCAGAAGGTAACAGCTAAAGATAACAGCTCAGTGATAGAACACTGGCCCAGGCCAGCATACATGAGGCCCTAGGTTTAATCACACCATTGCAAAAAAGAAAAAAAATTAAAAATAATCTATTGGAGTTAAGAACAAGCAATAACATTATGTGCCTTTAATCCGAGTTCTGGGGAGGCAGAGGCAGGAGGATCTCAAGGCCAGTCGGGCCTACATAGTAAGTTCTAGGACAGACAGGACTACATAAAGAGACTATCAAAAACAAAAAACAAACAAGAAACAACAACAACAACAACAACAAGCCAACATAAAAAAGAAAACAGAAAAGAAGAAGTAACTCAAAGCAGTCTGCTTTCAGTTAGGCTTACAGAGTTGTAAGCTGTAAATCAAAAGCTCCTTGGAGTCACTCCTTGTGCGAGGTGACAAACAGCAATTTCAACAAGAGATCGATGGGTTAAATGGTTTCTGTTGGCTTAAAGACTAGTACCAGTTTGCAGAGACTGAAGTACCTGCATCATCACACAATTCTGTGTGTAACAAAACAGTTACACTCAATATGTTTATATCCATAATCATGCTCAATTGCTGTCTAAAAATGTTTTGAATTATTTCATAAATTAATCTCAGCAGGAAAGAAAGCTCTTTTTCTTCAGCAATTTCTATAAAATCTCAGCACAAATTATATCTATTAGCAATTCAGAAATTGCCATTTGTGCTAAAAATGGCATAGAATTCCTACTGTGTAATTACTAAATGTTTCTGAAATACTCCGTTTTAGATGACAAGACTAATTTCAGAGACGTGATGAGGAAGGAAGCCGTGCACACAGTGACCAGGCACTGTGCAGAGCCATCAACAGGTGTCCTCAGAATGCAGCCAACGGCTGGAACTCACACTCAGCAAAGCTGAGTTCCGCTCCCGGCCTTAACTATGACGGATACTTTACACTCACTGACCTTGAGTGGCCTTTAGGACAATGCATTCTTAGACACTTGTATTCAATAATTTACACTTTAGGAGAGGCAGTGACTTTGTTCAAAAAGAGATGGGAATATCTCACTGAAAGACAGTTTACATTTTGTTGTACTAATAAAAGACTGCTCTGTTGATTATGGAGATCAAGCCTATTAGTGAGTGGTTAGGGGCCAGGAGTTGGGAGGATCATTATGATCCAAAAGAAATTCACTGTAATTAGTTTATTAACATAAAAGGTAAAGAAACTTTTATTCTACATAATAAAGAGCTCTTCTTACAAAATAGAGTAAGAACTAACAGCTAAACTATGCCAACATTTTTGTTATGGAAATGTAAGATACATGATTGAATTCTTTTGTACAGATCAGCCATGTTAATTTCTAAGAATCATTGATTAGAAAGAAAACAAATTCCTGTAAAATAAAAAGACTGATAATCCATATCGGCTACCTTTATACTCATAAAGTATGAACTTATTAAAATAGAAAATGATATATAGAAAGCAAAAATTAATCCATCATTCCAAACTCATGATAAACCATTTTATAATTTAATTAAAAGTATTAGAAACAAGATAAAAACAAGATATTTAACCCTCAGTATTTAACAATATATCAACTACAGGTAACTAATGAGTTAGCAATGTAATAAGGCATGAGGTTAACAGTTTAATATAAAAAGGTGTCTATAAATAAATCCAGAGACATGTGTAGTTACTACGAACAAATTGTATACTTCC
Source organism: Rattus norvegicus (assembly GCF_021556685.1). Taxonomy (NCBI): domain Eukaryota; kingdom Metazoa; phylum Chordata; class Mammalia; order Rodentia; family Muridae; genus Rattus; species Rattus norvegicus. Next base: position 76,370,994 of record NC_141551.1, read on the forward strand.
TTTGTGAAATTCCTTGGCAAACTTCAACATTTATTCTAATTTTCCCTCCAAACAAATTTCAAGTGTCCTCAGGATTAAAACTGGTTTACCTGTTCTTTACTATTTCTATACTTTTATATTCGCAAATGTTTTATAAACGTAAATGTTTATCAAGAACTGAAAGCAATAATAACATTATGCATTTTCTTAAGTATTGACCAAACCAAGAAAATACAAAGTATTTGAAATGGAAAGGTGTGAAACCGTCAAACAGTGATATCAACAAGCAGTTTCTATAGTGTTTTCAGAAGCAAAAGGCTGGGACATCAACTGATATTGAAGATGCAATCATCTTACCCCAGGTATAAAGGTAAATACATTGTATTTCTGATTTTTGATAGAGTTCCTAGGATGTTTTTCTTCACACTTCTCTGGACATCCAAGCCATACTGTTCGAGCTTTTAGTTCTTTCTTCCTTTGACAAACATTTATCAGCCAATCACAGCAACTGCATAAAACAAAAGATATACATATACTCTATGCTTTTTGAAAGGTCTAAACTAAGTTTACATATTTAGAATATGATTGTTAATATTGTCTATATTCCCTGAACATTAATCTGTCTAATGCTGACCTATCATTCATTACCCTATGCCTTTGAACATTCTATTACAAAGTCACCATCCTTTTTTAATCCCAATTTTTTTATTCACTTTACATGTCAATCACAGCACCCCTCAGTACTCTCCTCCCAGTCCCACCCATACAAATCCCTCCTCCCATAGCCCCCTCCTCTTTTCCTCACAGAAGGGGGAGCCCCCCTTGGGTACCACCCTATCCTGGGACATCTAGTCCCAACAAGACTAGGCACATCCTCTGCCACTGAGGCCCAACCTTGCAGTCCACTTGTTAGGGGACCCCATAAAGACCAAGCTGCACATCTGCTACAAACATTTGAGGACCTAGGCCCAGCACCTGCATGTTCCCTGGCTGGTGGCCCAGGTTAGCTGACTCTGTAGGTCTTCTGATGGTGTCCTTGGAAAGTCACCATTCTTGAACATTGACTCTGATACAATAAGACCCCACGCTGACACTATCCAATACACAATCCAGTAGCCACAGACAGGTATGTTAATTTTAAATAATTAAAATTGACAACTCAGATCTTCAGCTAGCTTCCATGGGACATAAAAGATCTAAAAGCTCCCATTATTATAGTGAGTCCTATAGAATACCACCAACAGGACAAACTAACTATGGGTCAGGAACCTCAAAGTGAATACAGCTACTTATACAAAATGCTTCTTTCCCACTTTCATAATTCAACAGTAATTCCTCAGGAATGCATTGTATTACAAAATTTTGATGTGCTACAAATAATTAATCTGATATATAAATAAACAAAGACAGATTTAGTTAAAACAGTAAATATACAAAGCTGAGCATTTAAAAAAGACATTGCAAATTTAGGAAATGTGTTATTGCTAGTTTTGTCATTGTGCACAGACAAAATTAAGTAGGTGTTAGAGAGCAAGTGTCAAGTCCCACACTACTGCATAGAACTGAACAAACACGCTCCTAGCAGGCTGGAGGTGTGCAAAGACTGAAACCTCCTCAAATCCCACCTATTCATATCAACCATAAATTCCACCAGAAGAGTTAGGTGAGTCCAATGCTCAGAGGAAAAAGAATAAACCTCAAAAAAAAAAAAAAAATACTCTAATAGGGCTGGGGAGATGGCCCAGCAGTTAAGAGCAATGGATGGTTTTCCAGAAGACCCAGATTTAATTTCTAGCACCCACATTGCAGCTCACAACTCTGTAATTTCAGTTCCAGAGGATCTGACACCTCACATAGACATACACGCAGGCAAAACACCAATGCGCATAAACTAAAAATAAATAAAATTTTAAAAAACTACTCTAGGAGCTGGGTGTGGTGAGTGACACTTGTAACCCTAGCAGTTTGGAGGCTGAGACAGGAAGACTGTGCAGCACAGTGAGCTTCCAGCCAATGTGTGCCACAATGTGAGACCCTGAGTCTCACCACAAAACCTGTGTGCGTGAACCCTACTGACTTGCAGAGGTTAGAAGAAAAGCAGAAATCCAAAAACTATGGGGAGGTTTTTAGGACAAAGTTATGTAACCAAAAGATCAGAAAACACTAAAAATAAAAGGAACAATGAAAGAGAAGTCTCTAGAAGAAAAACTGGGTATTTCTTTAATAACAATTCTAGTATCCTAACAACGCTTTTAGACATACACAGTGCTTTTCACAAATTTGTCTACAATCAAAGCACTGTTCTAGCATTAAATAAACTATATTTACATGTCAAGAATCTATCTTCTAAATTCTTATTTATAATTAGTCACCAAAATATAGACCATCTATCACATTATCTCCTACAAGTTAGACTATTGTACCTAATAGCAAGTATCTTTGATTACCTATGACCAAAACAACGTAATATTCATGTCATCATACAAGATGAGAAATTCCCCATGCTACAGCACCCAAAGGTTTTACTCAATGTGCAGAGGCCTTTGAGAACCAGGAATAATTCTAACAATCTAATTGTATTGAAATAATCATTAAAAACTTCTTCCTGCAATTAAATTTTATACACTTGCTGTGAGAACCACCATAAGTAGCTGCAATAATTCCAAATATAAGAATGTCTGATTTTTGCAAACTAAGTAACAAACATTTAAAACTGAAAATATACAAGCAATAAAGAATTTGGTCCAAGATGATGCTAAATACATGACTGTTATAGGATCCCCCAGCAAACAAGAATGTACACATCCCATAAGGCAATGAAACATGCATTAATGCCATATCCACTGATTATCAACCTAGCACAGATGGTTCTAGTAGCTATTTCTGTAGGATCACAATCTATTCACATAAAGTACTTTATAAGTACATCTACAGATTTTATTGAGCTGTTTCAATATTCTTAAACCTGGGTCCTTTTGCTGTTGACATATACATTTTCAAATATATTCTTTGTATTTTCCAAGGAGAAAGCGCCATATAAATATAAAATGTAAAACGGCTATATATTCCACTTAAAAACAAAAGTTGTCAAAGAGGAAAAATGAGAAAATTTGTTTACTAATGTATGTAGCCTTAGTGGAATCAGAGAAAACCAGTGCTCAGGCCTAGGCCAAACACTATCCTGCAACCAGGAATTCAGTCCAGTGGTTTCAGAGATCAGTGTAGGATCAGGGCTTTGGCTCCAGTGTGCTCAGGGTCCCCTGGGCGTCTGGAGCATTGGCTCCAGGGAGTCTCTGAGGTCACTATGGGTATGAGATTCTCATCTCTGAGGTGCCAGTGGCCACTGAAGGAACTACTATCTGTACTACTATGGCCCCAGAGGTTACTTTATGACTCTGCCTCTAACCATCATGCTCAGAGAGAAGACAGATGTCACTTGGACCAGAAGCTCTATAGCTTGTATTGAGCACATATGTATCTTTGCACATAGAATGCGTAGGGTGACCCAGGTTTTCATCCTATCTGGTCACCATGGTATTAGGTGTCCACATGGTCCTATTGGCACACAGCCAAGAGAAGATCACTTCAGCAACCCATCCTATAATCAACACCAAGTGTCATCAGTCCCCTTAGATGAACTTCATGCATATATTCCTCTAGGAAGACTCATAGGAAAGAGAATATCCCAAAGGCTTGGAAGAAGACATCAAAATAAACTCACTCCAACAGTCACAAAACAAGACAAAGTTAAACAAAAAATATGGCATATCCACCACCCAGACCTATCACCAACCAACCAACTCCCATAGAAGGGAGTCCAAAATTAGAGAGCTGCTGAAATGTCTAAGAAAGAATTTAGTCTTATTGTTCAGACCAATTAATGATCAAATCAAACATACATGAATTAATAAGAAAATCTCCAAAATAAACATAACAATAAATATGTTCAAAATATGGAGGAAAATATTAACAAGACTGAAACACTGAAAAACAATCAAACAGAAATAACTGACATAAAAGAAATGGTCAGCCAAATAAAGTCCACAGCAGACATCTGCAGTAACACATTTCAGAGAGTGAGGACAAAGTCACAAAAGCAATACTGAGACAAGGTATAAGGAAAAGTAAGGAGCAGGAACACTACTTCCACGAAGTCTGATGCATTCAACAAGCCACACCTGAGAATTCATGGAGCTAAAGAAAGAGCAGAAGTAAAGTTGAATGGAATAGACAGGGTATTTAATACAGTATAGCAGAAAACTTCCCAAATCTCCAGAAAGAAGGCTTCTTAACAAAAAGGGTAACAGAACACCAAATAAACGTAACAGCGAAGAGACTCTGTGACATAGTCAGGATGTCAGAAATACAAAGCAAAAAGACAATCCTAAAAGCAGTCTGAGTAACACAATTTTCATAGAGGCAGAATATCATCATTACCAGACGCTTTAGAGCTACCAGAAAAGCCAGAAGAGCTCAGAGTGAAATATCCCATGCTCTGAAAGTAAACTACTGTGACCCAACACTGACCTCTTGCACAGCTGCATTTCAACACTGATAGAGTGATAAAGGGGTTTGAAGAAAGGTGGTCCATGGCATAACCAAGGCGCACACAGGAGTTCTTAGTGAAATACTCTACAGTGTGCAAGAGGAAGAATCATGGAACTCCAGATAAATAAACCATGTCCAAAACAGCAACTCAATAAGCCCTCAAAGCTAATTCAGGAAAAGGAAAAGAGATCCCAATATCCAACAACAGAGAACATCACCAAAAACATACAGACAATACCAAACCCCTGCTCTATAAGAACCTTAGATGCAAATGGCCTCGGCTCATCACTTAAGAGTCGGTCTAATGGACGGGTGACTCCAGGGCACGGCATCTGAGGCAAACAGTTGCACCCTACCAGGATCTAGTCAAAGGCAATCAGACCAGTTTAGCTTAATACCATGGAAATGCCTTAAAATCTGAAGAACTTTTAATAACTTGATTAAACAGAAGAATGTCATTCCAAATCAAATCATTACTGCTGAATAATGTACATAATTACATTGTTATTAAATTACATTTTTAAAGTTCATATTAACACTTTTGATAATGGAAAAAACGTCATTTAAATTGATATACCAAATAAAATTCTGCTATGCATCAGAACAAAATTACTAATTTTCCCCAGGTTTTAATCATTAAAATGTCTCATAAAATAATAAATTGCTGTTCCCTTTCAGAACAGCATCCTCTGATGTGGATTAATGTTGTCAGCACTCTCCACGATGAAGGCAACTTCTTTAGCTTTCACACCAACGTAATAGACGCCACCTCACAGGTGAGCTAACGGCTAGATGACACATGTGATCTCTGTGCACCAACCTTGTACAGAGGAACTTCCATCCTCCGCAGACAAACCACTCCAGCCCTCTCTCTCTCCGTGTTATCCTAGCTCGAGGTAATGTGTGGTAATCACTTTCGTCATTCTCAAAGCCTTCTTCAGACATCATCAGTGGCATTTCATCCAAATGGGCAGACTCATCCTCCAGCTGGTACCTAGTTAAAGGTAAGAACAGAGAGCTAAGCAGTGTCCTGTGACAGTGTATTTCATCTACGAAAACATCAGGCCAAATTTTGCTAATCACCTGTAGTGGTTTGAATTGAGAATGGCCTCCAAAACCTCATGTTTGAATGCTTGGTCCCTTGTTGGTTGAACTGTTTTGGGAAGGATTAGGAGGTGTGGCCTTGGAGGTGGTGTGTCACTGGGAGTGGGCTTTGAGGTTTCAAAAGCCCATACCAGGCCCAACCTTTCTCTAAACCTCCAACTTACAGATCAGATACAATCTCTCAGCTTCTACTACAGTCCCATGCCTGCCTGCATGCCTACTAGCAAGCTCCCGGTCACAGTGATATTGGATCACACTCTGAAACTGTAATCAAGCCTCCGATTAAATGCTTTCTTTTATAAGTTGCCTTGGTCATGCTGTCTCACAGCAACAGAAATGTAACTAAGACATCTTTTGTTTCTCTTAAACTAAGCTGCCTTCATCTGAGGCAAACCATTGTTTAAAAACAGAAACCTACTACATAATGATATTACTTCCCTTTGGGGTGGGGGATTAACGCTCCATAGTAAACAGACGAGGAAAAGGTTGTGCAAAGAAGCCTGTGCTAGCTGAAACAGCTAATAATCCTCATGCTATAATCTCAGAGTGACCTCTGAGAGATGCAGTTGAGTGACTAAATGACCAAGGCTATCTAAAACCCACTCACTGCATTCTTAGTCAAAAAGCTACATCTCTAAGATATATCACACAACTATACAGTCACCAAAGTTCTAGAAGGTGACTTTTGGGAAAGCATAGTTGTCTATATAAAGAATGTTCTAAGCACTGTCCTGGTTTTGTAGTCAGATACAACAATCATGGTAGACCCATTTATTTAGCATCTCTGCCATCTATGCTCTGTTATCTATGCTTAACTTATATTCAATGGAAAAAACTCAATTGGCATACTTTTTCAAGCTCAATAGTCTGTGCGTTTGTATGTGTGCATGTGTTTGTGTGTACACATGTATACATGGGGTGCATGTATGTGTGTGTACCTGAGTGCATGCAGGTGTACATGCATGTACACCTATGTGTGCATGTGTTACTGGAGGCTGACCTAGGGCCTCACACACTAGAAAGTGCTCTACCACTGAACTATCATCCAAACAGTACTCTTACAGCAATGAAAGAGCAGCCTACCATCAACACTGTCCTCAATCACAATCACAATCTGACACTAAAAAGATTCACCTTTTGATAACGGTTTTTTCAGAAACTATAATGATTTATCAACTGCTATTTCATTGAATTTTACAATGGGCTTCTATGGAAGGCATCATCTCAGACTGAAAAATAATGAACCAGACCTCTGAGTTTCTGCAGCCAAATGGAAATCGTTCAAGCGTCCTGAACCCCAACTCCTTCATCCCAGATTCATACAAAAGGCAAACAGAACCAGTTAGAATCCACAAGAAAGAGAGAGCACTTAAATTTACTCTCCACATAAAGAGAAGTATTCCAAACTAGCATGGCTGGTGGATGTACAGGAGCACTTACAGGCTTCTCCAGAAGAAAATGGAAGCCCCGGGAGAGAGGACGTTTAAGTTTAAAAAAGGAAAAGAATTGTATTGACCCCAAATACAGCTCTCACTCCAAAGGTAAGAAGAGATGCTTTGTTCTGAATCCAGTAGGTGATCAGCATGGATTTTAGCTGCCCATAAAGATACATTCCACCACACAGGTCAATAACTAAGATCTTATTCTTATGAAACAAAGAAAGTCATTATCTACGTCACTTACCAAACATTTGTGGATACCACAGGTTGGCAGTTTATAGCAAAGCAGGAGAAAGAATCTGCTGTAGGATCAGATGCTATTCGATGCTTACTTAGTGTTTACAACAGTAGAAACTAGTGGTCTGCAAAGTATACATTGTACAAGTTTACCCTGACACAAAGCAAGTGAGGTGATGGTGAATACAATTCAATACGGAGGCAGACAAGTTCTCTCTGAACAGGACTTTAATGATACAGGAAATGGCCCCAAGAATGACAAATAAGACAACATGACATTTTAAAAGCTTCTGTTCACAAAGGGGAAACTGTCAACAGAGTTAGCACATAGCCTAAAAGAATTAATTTTTGCCAGCAAAACTTGAGCCACATGTACTACAGAGACAGGATTATCCAGAAAATAAATATTTGTGTGTGTGTGTGTGTGTGTGTGTGTGTGTGTGTGTGTGTATGCAAAAGAACTGCAAAATCACACACCACACACACACACCTGGGGGGGGCGGGGTCTGCACGACAGATAGTCCTCAAAAACAGAAGCGTAAATGGCCTATGAATGTGTTTAGAAGTGTTCAACTTTGTAAGCCATTCAAAATTACTTCAAGATGCCCAGTGAGAATGGCACCAAGAAAAGATACAACAAATGTTGAAGGATATAGGAAAATGGAAGTTGTATTCATGGCTGGGAGGGGTAGAATGCACTATGGGCATATACCACAATGGGATTAGTACAGCTGCAAAAGACCAGGAGCTTTGCTGGAAAATGCAGCAAATGGGGATGTAGTCCATCACCTGAGCTAACTCATAGACATCCTATGTTCTCTCTCCCACGGAAAATCTTATTTATGAAGGCTTCAATACTAGAAAGTAGACCGCGAGAGGAGAAGGGTGTTCAAGGAGGAGGCGGCAACAGGAGACATCAAAGGGGGAAGATTATGTTAGAGGCTGTTGGGTCAGCCTCAGTGGGAAATAAATGGCTATGGAGGAACTGAAGCAGGTAGACACCATGGCTCTGGGCCTCCTGTGATGACACCTCCATAACTGGCCGCAGCACTGCGACCCTCCATAACCACTAAGTTCTAGCTGGTCATTTGGTTCTGTAGCATCTTTACACAGATGTGACTTTTTTTCTGGAAGCTTTAGTTTATACCAAACAGAACATCATGTCCAACGACCCACAATATCTATATGAAAGAAAACCAGGAGAAAGTTTTATCAGCAGCTCTGCCTTTAAGAATGCTAAGCAAGTTTCAAGATAAAAACAGTATCCGGAGAAAATTAAGAATTTTAAGAGCCAAAAACAGCGACAAAAGTTCTTTAACATATGTAGGGCTACGCAGAGTAAAATGACAGCTCTGGGTTGGTAAGCTCCAGTCAGTAACTGCAAAGACAACAACACTACAGTAGGCAGTGTCGGGTTGTCTGCTTTACCTGAGGTGGGAAGAGGACAGTGCTCAGAGTGCACTGCTAAATTAGCTTTGGATACTGTGACCTTCAAAGCGGGCTTTCCCAACAGAGCACAATCTACATCTTGACCACATATCCTTACAGTGGAGTGCTGTCCTGTGCACACAGAAAGTTCAAAAGGACCTCAGTTCTAGGTACTAAAGACCAACAGCATCACCCTTGTGGGACAAGAAAAGACTCAAAACAGTGTCTTTGCACAGTATCAGACAGCCACTGGAGTACAAAAATCACTACCTCAAGGAGGTGCCTTAAATAAAGGGATACAAAGGGTGGAAAAATTAAAAATAAAAGAATGGAAATGGTATGGTGTGAAGACTTCTCGAAAGAAAGCTACATAGCTGTTATTAACTAAGATGACTAAGACATTTTTAAAGATGTATTTTTATTTAAGTGTATATGTATGTGAGCATATGCCACTTAGTGTGGGAGGCCATAAGAGGCCTCGGATCACTGGGAGCTAGAGTTACACAAGGTTAGTATCTGCCTAACATGTGCTATGAACTGAATTCAGGTGAGTCATCTCTCTCCAGCCCCCAGAAGGATTTTTTTAATCAGCCAGGACTACTGTAATTTAAAGGGCTTAATTCACCAATAAAAATCTAATAATCTTAAACACACATGTACCTAGCACCGGATCTTCAAAGTACATGCAACAAAACAGATAGAAATCAAATGTGAAATTAACAAAGTCACTCTGTGCCCCAACTCTTCTCTGTTTATAGAAAAGGTGAATCAAAAAAGAGATAAAGACACACTTAATACCAATTGTGACCTAAACACTATTTACCCAAAACCACTACCCAACAACAAAAGAGCAGTCTCCTTAGTTCACACGCAGACCACATCCTGGGCCACAGCACCAACTTGTAAACTTTAAAATAAATAAAATCATACCACATATATTCTCGTCAGGTTTTTTTTTTAAACAGTAACAGAAAGATATCTTAAAATCTATATACACTTTGTTGAGGCACAAACCAGTCACCAATAAGACAAAGAGGAAAATGTAACTCCATAAAGACTACGTGACCTGATGACAATGGCTAAACTAAGGGCTGACTTCCACCAGGCACCAGGAAGGCTCTGCAGGTGTCTGTAGCACTTAAGAATGGGGTGTGGGTGGGGGCTGGGGATTTAGCTCAGTGGTAGAGCGCTTACCTAGGAAGCGCAAGGCCCTGGGTTCGGTCCCCAGCTCCGGAAAAAAAAGAACCAAAAAAAAAAAAAAAAAAAAAAAATGGGGTGCGGGTGGGGTCATCTTTATAAATAGCTCTTATAGAAATATATAAAAGCATACTTCAGATGACAAATGAGCAAAGGCAATTCATAAAGAAATACAGCAAACTCACAAAACTGTGTTTACCACACTATACTTTAGCACTAGACACTTCAGTGCCCGCATATGCTCTGCCTGTCCTAGGCAGTGAGCACAACGCATTAAGGCAGTGCAGATGCCCAACTCACATTAGGCTCTCAGACACACAGGACAAAACAAGTAAACTAACAGCTCACTCACAAAGGGAGACCTAGAAAGAAAACAAATCCAGGAGCCTTCCTGTGATGGCAGTCTTCACTGTCTGCCTATATCCATGAGAACGCTCCAAGGGAGGTTTGGCTGAAGAGGGAAAACCCATTCTCAGTGTGTGTGGATCCATCCCATAGACTGAGATCCTACATGTGATATCCAGAAGACAAGCTGGGTGCTTCCTGACTGGATACAATGTGGCCAGGAGTCTCACAGGCCCCTCTCTCCCAGTGAGGACAGACATGCTGTCAAGAACCAAACAACCCCTTCCTTAATTTGTTTTTATCAGGTATCATCACAGCAGTAAGGATGTACTTCCCTATACACTAGAAAGCAGTCGACTAATGAAGGTTCTAGAAGGAGATGAGGCCCTATAGAGCAGCCATGTGCAAATGCTAGGGACGATGGGGTGCCATGGACAAGACACACAGCACCAGGGAAGCATCAGAAGGAGTTTTAGTCTCACGTCAAATGATTACTGTTCATTAGACACACTCTAAGCTTGAGAATAATTTGTTTCTAAAAACAGGCTTTGCCTTGTTTGTCAAGTGGATAAAGTAATTCCTCTGTTATTGTGTGAGATAGGGGTTCACTATACAGCTCAGGTGGCCTAAATGAAGCTTGAGACCTTACTGCCCCAGCCTCCCGAGTGGTGCAATGACAGACATGCACCACTACCTATCATTGTGAAAAGTAAGTCTTACATTTAACACCCTCAGCAGTCTTCACTGCTGGCAGGAATAGTGAACTATTCATGAAGATTTATTACAAGTCTTTATGTTCCTATACATTAATACACAGCTACTAAAGAGCAGGATCTTACCCATGAAATTAAACATGTATACAGTTTTACCTAAAAAGACAACCATAACTACACTGAGCTGTTTAAAAGAGGAACCAAAGAAATGGAAAAGGTTATAATACCCATGACCAAAGAATGATTCAAAGTATGGGGACTGGGGGGCTGAAGTGATGGCCAATAGTTAAGAGCACTTGCTGTTCTTGAAGAGAGGACCCAGGTTCAGTTCCCAGCACTCAAATGGGGCTCCCAACTGTCCATAACTCCAGTTCCAGGGAATCTGACACCCTCTTCTGGCTCCCACAGGCACCCCAACACAAAGTACTCATACACAAAATAACTCACACACATATAATGGGCTGGTACAGGGCAGGAAAACAGGGAAAACTAATCCTGGAGAAGGAAAGGGGCTCCTAACTCTGCTGACGGGAATCAAGAAGGGCTCACAGGACTATGAGCCTTGTTTTCAGTGAAAACATGTCTTGGTTTGTGATCTGCTTATACAATAAGGTAGTCCTTTGAACTTTGTGAGTCATGCATTTATCTTATGAGCCTATAAACTCAATGCACTTCAGAAACCACCTTATGATCTCATTTTTTTTATTTGTTGGGGGTTTTAAATGGGGAAGGGTGGTGGTTTTAAGACAGGGTCTAATGTAGCCCAAACTGACCTCTGACTCTTAAACTCCTGATCTTGTCTCCATATCCTAACTACAAGGATTACCAGTGTGCACCACCTGTGTCACCACCATTTTTTTAGCTGGGCTGGGGATAGAAACCCCAGCTTCAGTTTCACAGAGCTAGGTAAGCACTCTACCAACTAAAACACATCCCAACCCATGATCTCATTTCCTAAAGAAGATTCATTAAACAAAATTTACTAAAACTTGCTTTTTACTAAACCTTTTAATTTCTCACAATAATTTCAAAAGCCACAAAAATCATGTAGATAGCTTTTATTGAGAAATTTAAATGAGACTGTTTTGAGAAACCCAAGACCATTTAAGGGCATGTAATACTATCCTTTTCTTTAATTATTTTATTATACATGTATAGACATGTCTGTATATATCTAGAGGTCAGAGGGCAACCTTGAGGAACTGGTTTTGTCCTTCCATCTCCTCAGGCTTGCATAGCAAGTGCCTTGACCTGAGAAACCCAATGCTGTTCTACGGTTTCATTTATTTACTTACTTACTTGTGCGTGCATGCATGCATGCATGCATGCATGTGTCTATGTGTGACAGTCTCATTCTGTAGGCCAGGCTGACCTGGAACTCAGGGATCAGTCGGCCTCCACTTCCTTTGTCCTGGGAGTGCCTGACACTAAGTAAGCTTGTTCAGGCCTGTCTTTCTTTCCAAATGCCTAGCTTCAATCTGTATTTCTACTTCACACTGACTTGGCCTGAAGTTCTCTTCTGCAGCAGAAGTGGAGCATCCTGACTTCTACAGAGTGGTCTCTGTGAGGGGCTGCTGAGGCTACAGGCAACACTGTGGGGATCCATCTCCCAGCTCTCACTGCCACCAAGAATGCTGATGTAAGCACAAATGCACCGGGAGACCTGGCACTGATCCTCACCTCTTTAAACACTCCCTCAGCCAACCAAACTGCCAGCTATTTCACTGGCTCCATATAATCTTCTACAAATGACACTTCAGGTGATTTAGGGGGGAATCCATAAGGGGCCTGAAGAAAGTATTTTCCCTGAAAAAGTCCTTGTTCTTTCCTGCATAAGATTATGTATTTCAGTGAAGTTTTTACATAAACTAGAAAAAAAGAGTATTTATCCAAAATGTAGTCAAACTTCAGAACACCAGTTAATATATATAAATAAGGTTTGGGTTTGGGCTTTTTTCCTCACTGAGGCTCTCTCAATGATCCTGTTGAAAAATCTCAGTCTCACCAGCTTGAATGCTGGAGAAGCAACATGGGGAGCTCGGAGGCTGAGCATATGAGCAGCACCAAGTTTACCGACCGCGACTTCAGAAATGTAGCCTTTGAACTGGCAAGCACTTTATTCCCCCTCCAAAGCAATTTTCCTATTGTACTTAAAATTTTACTTCAGTATTTAAAAACAATAAGATGATGAATAATGGATTTTTTCCCAGACACAGGATAAGCATAGAATCCTAAATGTCTTTGTTGCCTGGTGTCATACACACTTAATTGGTTTGTCACTCAAGAGAAATCAGCGTTTCCAGCAATTAAGTATAATTCTGGGAACATTTTTAAATGAGTAAAAACAATGTGAACAAAGAAAACAGAAGCAATGACATGGACCCAAGTGTATTGCTCATTCAAGGAGGAAGACACACCACCTCAGCCGCTGCCACAGGCTTTCAATAGACTGCTCAAGGACTGTACGGCACAGGGCTTCCACGCCTGCAAGCAGACGAAGGTCAAGGAGTGGGCATCTTATACCTTAAGTATCTGACAGCTCTATTGTTTCTACCTGAATGAAAATATTGAGAATTTGTTAAAGTACATTAATCTAAAATGCATCTAATGTTCAAATTTTTAGAATAAATAACATAATCTCTTCTGCCTGCACACTAACAAAGAAGAGAGACACCTTAGCCATAGATGCTGTGTAGGGAACTGTGCCTATGTCCTCCAAAGAATGGAGCTCAATGGTGTCAGCTATGAGTCATTACCAAGGCTGATGAGAAGCCCGGCTTCCCCGCCTCTAACGCAGAAAGTGAAAAAGGTACTGGAGCTGGAATGCTCTGTCCCCTGGGCCTGCCATGAAGACAGCTTATGGAAGGCAGTGGCACAATGGGTACAAAGAACTCACCAAACGAGAAAACAAAGAGCAAATTTATAGAAACACAATGACACCAAACAACAGGAGAGTCTCCAGAGGTTATCAAGACACTGAGGGTGCTACTGTTAAAGAGAAGTTGCTTGGTCTCAGAATCATGGGCCATTTAAGTGGGATGTACATATAGATGTGGAAAGCATCTCATATAAGTTGTTTCTGAGTCTGGTCTTCTCGGTAAGGGGGCCCACATGTCTTCGTAAGATCCCATGGGTCACTAGAGATCAGGCGTGACTATTAACATGTGCATACTTGGTTTTTATTTTGTCTCTATACTCTCCAAACGTGTGACAGCAGCTTAATGTATATGCCTCAGTGTCAGGCGATGGGACCATAACCAAAGACATTTCTGTCATAAGGTCCCCTTCAAAAAGGGTGAATGCCACCAGAAAGAGGACTAGCTCTCTTAGAGTCTTCTGCCACATAGAAAGAACAGCAAGAAGATGTGCTTGGATTGATCTGCCTTAATACTAAACCACACAGCCTCTAGAACTGTAAGAAAGCAACTGCTGCCCTTCATACATTACCTATGCTCAAACAGTCTGGTTTTGTTGCACAAAACAGACCAAAACTAAAACTAAGGCAGCAATGACCAGCACCATCATCACCAAACTAATGAAGGAAAGGGCATCAGAAAACATGCCACAGTCATAGTGGAAAAAGCAAGAAACAATGAGGAAGGCTAGCCAGCTCCTTAAGCTGAGAAGTGACTATAATCTTGAACTAGTTCTTTCTCTCTCCTCTTCCTCCCTCCCCCTCCCTCCCACCTCCTTCTTGTCTTTTAAATTTTTTATTTATTTCTTATGTGTATGGGTGTTTTGTCTGCCATGTACGCCTCTGTACCACATGTATGGTTAGTGCTCATAAAGGCCAGATGTGGCCACTGGATTCCCTGGGGCTGTAGTAACAGATGACTGTAAACTGCTATGGGATGCTGAGAATAGGACCCAGATCCTCTGGAAGAGAAGCCAGTGTTCCTAACCACTGAGTCATCTGTCCAGCCCCAACAAATTAGTGATTTCAAAACATTCTATAAGAAACCAAAAAAAAAAAAAAATTGGAATAAGAAATTATACCAATACTATACATAGAAAGTTTTGAACTAGAATTAATAATACCCAATATTAAATAAACACAATACAAAAATGTTAAGGCCTAAGCTCAGGACGTAAGTTCTAGTAGCCTGTAATTATTATGGACCCTATTATCAATTCTACCTCCACAGAGAGAACTAATGAGACACACCTATTCTGACAAGTGTAAAGAAGTCCTTATTCTCAAGGTGAACTGTGGATAGGGATCCAGAGTTCCTTTGCAGTGAAATTCTGCATTAACTTTTGTTTTGTTTTGTTTTTGTTTTCCTTTTCTTTTTTTTAGGAGCTGGGGACCAAACCCAGGGCCTTACTGAGCTAAATCCCCAACCCCACTGCATTGACTTTTATAATTTCTGAAAGCCCAAAGAATATCCTGGGCCTGAACAAGTAGAATAGCATCGTCTTAGCACTCACTGTGAGGCTGAGTACTCCTAACACAGAGTTCTAGACTCAATCCCCAACACCACAAACAAGACAGACTTTTCAGCTGTAATTATCACAGAAATCTTAATAATTACTAAAATATTAGATCATAGTTATAAAACTTTTAAGAGTCAAAAGAAATTATGTATAGATCCTCAAAATAAGAAAACCAGCATTATAAAAATCTGTGTTATATCTACTAAGAAACACTAATTTTTGCAGATAATGAGACAACACTCATCTGTTCTCAGAATGAGTTTCTTTTTAAACAACAAAATTTAGCTGTTATAATATGGCAAGTGGGGGTTGGGGATTTAGCTCAGTGGTAGAGCGCTTGGTTCAGTCCTCAGCTCAAAAAAAAAAAAAAAAAAAAAAAAAAGGCAAGTGCCTCTATGCAAGGCCAGTAACTCCACCACTTTGAGTTTAGAAAACTCAAAAGAAAAAGCACTGACAAACAGGAGCACACACACACACACACACACACACACACACACACACACTCTCTCTCTCTCTCTCTCTCTCTCACACACACACACACACTCTCTCTCTCTCTCTCTCACACACACACACACACACACACATACACTCTCTCTCTCTCTCTCTCTCTCTCACACACACACACACACACACACAGAGTGGAGGGGTGAGAGGAGGAAGGAAAAGACTAGGATATGAAGAATCCCCAGCGCTTTTAGGATATAAAGAACTTTTCAGGTCAGGTCCCTGGGCCTTCAGGCTTCAGTAACCAGATACTCCTCTCCCAAACAACCCAAGACTAGTGGTCATCTCACTGGAGCAAATAGGGCAACCTTATCAAAGCTATGCAGGGAACCAGCCTTTCAAGACAGTGTCTTCCACATTCCCCTCCTACTACTAACATGGTATCACAGAAGTCTGGTAAAACTATAGAATTAAATAAATCTCATCTTATCACATAATACTCAAAATGTTTATGCAATGAAAATGGAATAAAAGGAAAACCTCAACTTGAATCAGAAAAAGAGAATCCAGAGATGTTAGCCTCAAAATTACAGATAACAAAATATTCTGACATGTGTTTTAGAAAGCTATCACGTTTTTAAAAGTGCCCCGCAGATGGCTCAGTGGGAAACTGCCTGCCATTCAAGCGTGAGGATTTGAGTTTGAATCCCACATCCACATAACAGCCAGGAGCACTGTCTATAACCCAAGATGAGGATATGAAGACCACACAACATTGGAGATCATTATCCAGACAACTAGTGCACCCAGATTCAGCGAGACCCTGCCTCACAAAATAAGGAAAGACTAAGCACAGCACTCGGGAAGAGAGGCAGAGCCAGGTGCATCCCTGAGTTTAAGGCAACTAGGGCTACATAGAGAGTTCCATATTAGAGACCCTGAGAAAGGCATTACACATACGCTCATGCTTCAGTGGGCAATCCTGAGCACATGAGTAAAGAATGGAAAAGCTCATCTAAAGAGGAGTGCTAACATGAAGGATAACCAATTGAAAACTGAAACTGGAAAAGGCGGGCTCAAGAGCAAAACAGAAGAAGATTTGGTTAACGTGAAGACAGAACAGGAACTGCACAATTTGAACAGAAAATGCACTACAAGCAAATGACACACTCAGGACCTGGGGAAAACCTCAAGAAAAGACTTCTGAAGTCCTACTGGAAAGGATCAGAGAAAAGAAAGAAAGAAAGAACAGAACAGAACAGAACAGAAAAGAGAAGAAAAGAAAAGAAAAAAGAAAAGAAAAGAAAAGAAAGGGGGAAAAAAGGCTATGCCAAAAGAAACACATGCAGAGCTGATCCCATAAACTCCTGAGTTTTTCTTTAAAGGCTGTAGTGATGGGTCAAACAATTCAGCTGACAACAGATGTCTCATCAAAAGTCACGAAAGCTCAAAGCGTGGTAACCTTTCCAAATGCTGGCTGGACCGTCATTCTCAACCGCTATGCTGTTCTTTTCTCTTTTCCTCCAGGAATGTCTCCGTCAGGTGTCATGCCTTGTGTACTGGGGAATATTACCAGGTAAAATGGGAATCATTTAAACACTGAGCTTCCAGAACAGTCAACACCACAACAGTTGGGAAAACTTCAAGTGGCAGATCATTGGTCGATGTAGAGAGCACAGAGAGATGGCTCATTTCTCAGACAGGAGGCAGTAAGACCACTAGACATCATAAATATTCAGAGCAGCACATGACTTCAAATATCTGAATTGTTTGCTTCTGTAAATTCCCATTTAATATTTTCAAACCATTGCTGCCTATAACCATAGACCTGCAAGCACAGAAAATAAAACCGTGAGTGAGACAGCTTAGCAACTGTGAAATCATTCTTCAGAAATGGTGGGAAAACAGAAACACCCTCAGATGAAGGAAAACCAAAAGAATGGCTACAGCATGTTTAAATGGAACAGAAAAAAGAAATTCTAGAATAGCAGAAAATAAGCAGGCAAGAGAAAAGGCAAAAGATATAATCCAAGAATTTCTCTTCTTGAGACTTCTAAATTAAGAGAAAAACTAGAAGCTATAACACTGTCAGATGTGAGCTTCCAATAATACATAAATGAAACATTTACATACTTTTACTGTGTATATACACTGTAATGCCTAGAGCTACTCTAAGTAATAGCTATACAAAGACATTGAGTCAAAATAGGACTATGGGTGTTAAAGACTAGTCTGGCTATGTGCTGAGTTCCTGGTCAGCCTGGTCTACAAAGTGAAACTATCTCAAAAGAAAAAAGAAAAGTTTACTCAATAGCCCAAAATAACTCAAGAAGTTTTAGGATGAAAATCAGAAGAAACAAAATAAAATGAAACACATAGGTTCTGATTATGGAAAATCAGCTCGAATATAAATGATCTTAATAAACCAATTAAAAAACAAAAACTGGTTTATGCTTGCAATCCCAACACCTAGGTCATGGAATCAGAGGCAGAGGCAGAGGCAGAGGCAGAGGCAGGTGGATGTCTTTAAATTCAAGAATAGCCTATGGACTACAGAGCAAGTCCAGGACAGCCAATTCTGCACAGTGAAACCTTGTCTCGGGGAAAAATAACAAAAATAACAAAACAACAACAAAAAAAAAAAAACCATGAATAATCAGAAACGGGAAAAACAATAAAGGCAGCGACCCACCACTTAAGACACTGGATCCTGAATATGCAGCCATCAAGCAGTAGAGCTTCTGAATATATAAAACAAGAATAATATGACAAAAATGAAATTTTTACACGGCAGCACATATCCAAATAAACCCCTAAGATTAATCACACAACTCCTATGCAATTACTCTTCAGGTACCATCAAGAACAGGAAAATGGCGGCTTCCAGCATACACCTCTGGGCAAGCACTCCAAAAAGGGGAACCTTACAGAGAGGTTCTGTAATCCTCAGTCAATGTTCCCATGAGACAAAAATATGAATCGCCAGTTTAAAGATGAGGAAACGAGGGTGTAGAGAAAGAAACAAGCCCAACTCAAACTACTATTAAGTACAAGGGCCAAGATCCAATTCAGTTCTCTAACATATTCCAACACTTGCCCTATAAGTCTCTCAAAACAGCCAAAAGCCAGACTTCCAACAGTTCTCTTACCGCCCATCCTGATGATCCTTGAAGCATACTCAGTACCCGCTTTTCAGAAAAAGATATATGGCTGGGCTAGGTGACCCAAGCCTTTAATCCTAGCACTGTGGGAGGCAAAGGCAGGCGGATCTCTACGACTTTTTTTTTTTTTCCTGGAGCTGGGGACCAAACCTGGGGCCTTGAAGCTTGCTAGGCAAGCGCTCTACCACTGAGCTAAATCCCCAACCCCCACTTGCCATATTATAACAGCTAAATTTTGTTGTTTAAAAAGAAACTCATTCTGAGAACAGATGAGTGTTGTCTCATTATCTGCAAAAATTAGTGTTTCTTAGTAGATATAATACAGATTTTTATAATGCTGGTTTTCTTATTTTGAGGATCTATACATACTTTGGTCTGCAGAGCAAGTTCCAGGCCAGCCAAGGATACACAGTGAGACCTTGTCTCTAAATAATGTTTAACCTCAAAAGTATTTAAAAGTTCTCCTTCGGAACAAACTATTCAGTGAGCTCTGTAAATTTTTTCTTCTTTTTTAAAGTTTCTTTCATAAAGCACGGTATTATTTTCTTTGGGTAAGAAACTATATGAGACTTCCACTTAAAGCAAGGTCTGGTCATTTCATTGCATTGGTAAACTATGGCCCCACTAAACAATTTAACCTCGCTAAATCTTCACTGTACTCTTCCAAAACATCTCCTGTCAACAGAAAGTATTGTGTACACTCGTGGCTAAGTATAAAGTGGGCCTAATGAGCTCTCCACGTCTGAAAAAAATCAGTGAGACTCTGCAAGGCGTGTTTGTCACACTCTGAGTTGCACCTGTCACCCCGGCCTGCTCGCCCACACAGTAAGTTTTGGAGCTCCCGGAGCGACAAGAGAGGCGGGCGGCGTCTCCGAATTCCTGGGCGCGGCTCGGCCCGAGGCCCTGGGCTCAGGAATCCGCCGCACGCCCGCGCCCGGCTCTATGGCTCCGTGCGGACTACGGGCTGGCAGGGAAGACCCTCAGCGCCGGGAAACGTCGGGCCCGCCGTTACCTGCCGCGCCGGTCGGCACCCGGCCCGGGCCCGACGGCGCTGTAGTAGGCCGCACGTCTGTGGCTGGCTGCCGCGGCCGCCGCGCTGCGCACGGGGTACAGAGGAATCTGGTCCGCCATGCTCCGGCCTGCCCTCCCCACTATCCTCAACTCGGCGTAATCTCGGAGCCGAGTCCACTCAGTTTCCAGTCAGGGCCGAAGCATATCAGGGCGGCGCCCCGCCCCGCGCGGCGCCCTCTGATGGCGTCACAGAACAGCAGAGGAGCGTTCCGGAGGCGTGGCTAGGATAGGCCCCACCTCCATTGGCGTTGCCTGATGATGATTTTGAAAAGCAAGGCGCTTTGGTTCCCTTAATCCCCGCTCCTATCTTGTTTCCAATTTTTTTTTTTTTTTTGGTTCTTTTTTTCGGAGCTGGGGACTGAACCCAGGGCCTTGCGCTTCCTAGGCAAGCGCTCTACCAGTAAGCTAAATCCCCAACCCCTTGTTTCCAATTTTTGATAGTGTGGTCAGAACTTTACACAATATTGTGTTGACATATGTTTTGTAGGGTAGAATGAAGATTTAGAGAAATAAAACTGTTTAGTTTAGCAATGCAATTAAAATGTTCCGACCTGACTTTAAGTGGAAGTCCCACACTCATAAAGTTTCTCACCCAAAGAAGGTAATACTATGCTTTATAAAAGGAAGTTTTAAATATTTACGTTGTAGTTACCAAATTTTAATTTTGTTGTAGAGGTATTGAAGAAACAACCCTTAATACATAGAAGAAAAGAATACAAATCTCAAAAACTAGTTGTTCTTTCTCTCCTCTCTCCCCCTCCCCTCCCCCCAACCCCATCCCCCCCACACACACACACACACAGAGACACTCCTCTTCTTTCTCCCTCTCTTCATCCTCCTCACAACTCACAAAAAGACATTGCAACTGGGCCCTCCTCACCTGAACACTCTAGCCCAGCTGTTCTACATTGTTCAGGGGACACAACTCCATTTCTCAAAAGCATGGCTACAGGAGTGAAGGTGCATGCAGCCCACAATTTCAGATCAGGCAAGATCCATACATGAGGAAACCCCTGCCTTGGCCCACTGCAGATCTGAACACATCCAGGTACCTAAGGTCTTGCTTTATTTTTGATGGTACATCATAAAAGTCATTTCCCTCGCTGACCTAAAGCAGACCTTCAAGAGTTGTGGGACTGACAGCAGTCTCCCACCTGCCTCTGCAGCAGGGTTAATTCCTCTCCTGTGATCAGTCTTCTCCCCCATACTCCCCCTTTATGTTGTTGATTATCTTTGCCTGCTCTGAGTCACTGTGTTGTATAGAATAGTCACTTTCAGGTTCTGTCTAGCCCTGAGCAACTGCATGTGACAAATCAAGGCCCTTGACATGAGTGATTCTGTATCTTGTTTATACAGGTAAGCACCCACCATCTTCCAGCACAGCAGGATGCACAACTGGTCAACTATCTTATGCCAATAAATAATGACACCTTTAAAAGTACCAAATCAGGAACACCAGGCTCATGCACTTATCGGCCACACCTAAGCCTCCACCTGGGACTATAAAAGGAATACCTCAAGACCAAAGTATGGCAGGCATAGCTTAAGGAAGCTCATCTAGGAAACTTCCATTTCAAAGGACACCCCTCTCTGCCTCTGCCTCTGCCTCTGCCTCTGCCCTTCTGCCCCTCTGCCCCTCTGCCCCTGCCTCTGCCTCTGCCTCTGCCTCTGCCTCTGCCTCTGCCTCTGCCTCTGCCTCTGCCTCTGCCTCTGCCCCTCTGCCCCTCTGCCCCTCTGCCCCTCTGCCTCTCTCTGTCCCTCTTCTCCTCTGTCCCTCTGCCCCTCTGCCCTGCTGCCCCTCTGCTCCTCTGCCTCTTTCTGCCCCTCTGCCCCCAGCTCCAGAGGCTCCAAGACAGTTCTCCTGATTGTAACTCCCAGAGCATTCCATAGTGTCACTAGAAATGCCCTGCTACACAGACCTCCATCAAAGAACTGTGCCATTTTGAACACTTCTTTGTCGCATGTGCCTTCTTATGTAGTCCCTCCAGAGGCTCAGTCTCCCAGTTAAGACAGTTTTTCTGAACTCTGCATCCTTTAACCCTTCTATTGCCATGAAGAGAGGAAAAGTGCATATGAATGAGTGTGACCTGTAATCTGTGCTTTGAGAGTTAATATTAATGAATTAAGATGGTGTTTCATTTTGATTGTCTGATTGATCTTGAAAACCACCTGAAGGATAGTCCTCTGGACTATTCACATTTTCTCTGTGAGCGTCTTCATAGAGAAGTTTAAGTGAGCTGAGAAAGCCCACACAGAATATGGGGGCCCAGGGTGAAGGGAAGGAGAATATGAGTAGAGGGTTAGCGTTAATATCTCTCTCTCTCTCTCTGTGTGTGTGTGTGTGTGTGTGTGTGTATGTATGTATGTGTGTGTATGTGTGTGTGATTGTTATTGTGTGTATTGTGTGTGATGATTTGTGTGTGTGTGTGTGTGTGTGTGTGTGTGTGTGCACGAGTGTGTGTGTTCCTTCTTGCTATGGCCACCATAGCTCAAATTGCTCTCACCATGAGACAAAGTCAAGCCTTAAGTTACATTTTTTCAGGTACTTTTGTCACAGCAAGAAAAGTTAATTAATACAAATGGGAATAAAAGAATCTGGTTTCCAGTGGCCATCCTGCGAGTAAGATGTAGGTGACATGGTAAACTGCAGCCAGTGAGACTGGCCTGCCTTGTGAATCCAGTGTCTGCTAAATTTTGACACTGAGGAAGACCTGAGGGCGTACATCTAGGTTTCTGACATAGTGCAGCTGGTAACACTGTTTCATGTCTTCCTCAATCTTCTTTTCCACATTGAAACATGTTGAGATTTCACTCTCATTTCAAAGATGTGGGTTTTCAATACTGTGGCTGAACAATTAAATCTCCAGAGAACTCTGAATTGTGTTTGCTGGTTTGTTGATTATTCTTTGCTTTCTGAAAATACGATTTACTTTCTGAGCAAATATTGTCATGTCTCCAAAGCTCTACATACTAACTGGGTGGGCTTTATATCCAAAGATGAAGAATGCTGGGATAGTCTTATATCAGTAAGTAGTGTGGTCCAGGGAGCACACCAGCAGAACCTGAGATGTTCTCAGACATTGAATGTAGTGACCCACACTTCTTACAAGACACTGATAGGACTCTCTAGTGTCTAGCTTCTTAAGATTATGGGCCCTGACTCCACATGGCTTAACATAAGGTTAAAGTCATAGAATTTTGGATACCAGTAATAGCTTTCTGACTGTTTGACACACAAAAATTAATTCAAAATCAAACAGTGAATCTGAGACGTTTTGGGCAGTCCTCGACTGTGTTGTACTGTGTGACTTCAGTGTGACCTAGTGTCTGAACACACATCATGTGCCCTTTGTGCTGTGCAGACTGTCACACCAAGCAGTGCCGGTGAGCACCGTCTAAAGCTCCTCAGGTCGGAACTGCAGCGTTTTTTATTTTACATACAAAGTTGTCTGTTCCTGTGGGAGCACAGTGGTTTAATTAGAAACATTATCAGTATTGATGATTATAAAATCAAACTATTGATCAGCTCTGGAAATTTTTGAAGACTCCTTGAGTCCTGCAATATCAAATCTCCCAACAGTATTTAATTCTTCATAGGAAACTGAGCAGAATCTCCTGCTAGTGTATAAATTTTCTTCCGTATTGAACAGTTGTTCATTTTTATTCATGAGTAAGAACTGTTTTGAAGAATTATGACTTGCCAGCAGTAATTGTCTCGCTAGGATACCTACCTTATTTACCTGTTATGTTAGGATTTTCTTGTAGTGGTCTCCAACCTTCCTAGTAGTCTTAATACTGAACTCTTTAATACAGTTCCTCATGTTGTGGTGACCCCTAACCATAAAACTATTTTTGTTGCTATTTCATGACTATAATTTTTCTACTACCATTATGAATCAAAATGGAAATATATCTATGATTTCCAATGATCTTAGGTGATGCCTGTGGCCCACAGGTTGAGAACCACACTGCTCTATATTATAAAGAGAATTTATTGGCTCTGCTTACACAGTTGGGACTGGGTAATCTGGTCATCTGCACACTACAGAGCCTAGAACCCTACAGCTGCTCAGTGCCTGAAACTCTGTGCATCCACAGTCCCAATATGGCACCAAAGACCTAGAAGATTCCTGAAAGGTCACTGGGCTTTAGTCTGCATTGTAACTCAAAGAAGCTGGACACCTGTCAGTGAAGATAGCAAGGTGGCAACAGAGGTACAGATTCCAGAAATGAAGGTAAAGATGGGTCTAGCATGGCCTCCTCATACCTTTTTATTTCTGGGCGGAGCCACCTACTCAGGAAAAGGATCTGCTGCCTCAGTTAATCCTTTCTAGAACTGGGAATACAGACATGCCCAGAGGTCTGTCTCAGTTGACTCCAGATCCAAGCAAATGAGCTATCAGTATTAACCATCACATCTATGTATGCGGGAGTCATGAGAAAAAGTCAGGGCAAAATGGTCAGAACTGGCAAAAAAAGTTAGGAATCCCTGCTACAGGGGGTGGTTCTGCTGCTCTGATCAGGAATCTGCCTGCGAACCTTGAAGGTCCTGTTCCCCAGTTGGCTCTTGATAGATCAATAAAGATGCTAGCAGCCACTGAGCTGGGTAGAATAGGCAGGACTTCCAGCTTTCCACCTGCAGGCAGGCTAGCAGAGGCAAGGGACGAGAGAAAGATTTGCCATGCATTGGAGGGAGAGAGTAACCAGCTATGTGAGATCTAGGGTGGAGTGGCCATTGGACGCTTCCTCAACTGGGCCTGGGATAGAAGGTGGGAGATTAGAGGCCAACTGAGCTCAGTGCTGAGCTGGGAGGGAAATGAAGGGCGTGATGGCTGAGGAAGGCTTAGAAGAGCCCGACCATTGAGCTAAAGCATATCAGAAATAAGCTAGTAGTGTGTATGCGTGCGTGCGTGCGTGCGTGTGTGTGTGTGTGTGTGTGTGTGTGTTTCATCCTCAGATCCAAGAGAACCTGGGTGGGGCTGGTAGCTCAGTCCACCTGTAGCTTAAACAGGGGTTGTAGGAACTACATGCTACACTGTTCTCTAGAGAAATAGGACCATAGGTGATCCTGTGGATAGGTATATGAAGAGCTATGTGTGATAAAATGCTGACTCACAGGATTATTAAGGTGGACAAATAGCAGGATCTGTGAGGCCACCAGCTAGAAACACCAAAAGGCCAATAAGATCACCCAAGGCTTGGGGAGTAGGTTCCAGGCTGTACCTGAAGCCTTGAAAACCAGGAATTCCACAGATGAAGTAGACCCGATATCCAGCTCATATAGAGTGAATTCAACCTTCCTTGGCCTTTTGTTTTTAGGTATTCAGTGGTGTATCAGATGATGCCCGCCCACCTTGGAGAAGGCCATCTGCTTGACTCAATCCACAGAGTTAAATACCCATCTTCTCCAGGGGGGGGCAACTTCAGAAAAGGAGGAATAGTGTTTGCCAGATATCTATGCGTATTAGTCAGAGGAAAGACTAAAAATATCTGAGCAAAACAACCTAGGAGAAGGATTTATTTTGACTCACAGCGGCAGAGATTCAGTTCACCAAACAGTGAGGAGGCGCAGGAAGTAACACATCATGGTAGACAGGTACCGAGAGAAAATGTTTTCACTAACATGAAATCCCCCCCTTTGATATCATCAGGGACCCCTACCTGGAGAACGCTGGCATCCACATTCAAAGCATCTAGTTAATCTCTAGAAATGCCCTCAAAGGTGCACGTCCGGCTGTGATTTATTACTCTCTCAGGCTCTCCTTAATCCAATCAAGTTGACAATCAAATTTAACCCTTACACACTGGTGTGCCCATGGCTTTGTTGTACACATAAATCCAGTCCTCAGATCACATGTCAAAAGCAAAACAAGCCAACCGAACAAAAACAACAAACCACAGAAATGACAAACACCATTCGTTCTGAAACAGTCAACCACACAACCACCTTCTGTCCCTAACTCTGAACAGGGCTTTGGGGATGTCACCAAACTTTGCATTGTCTTCTTTAATCAAGGACCGTCAAGTGTACCCAAGGCCTGTTGGACTGCTTCACAAACTCTTAGCGTAACTTCCTCTCAGGCTGTCTCGGGATGTCCTGCTTGCTGTCACCCATCAGTTCACTCCTGCTGAACTGGTCCAGCTCGAGTCTTCCTTTGTCCCTATTTCTCTAAAACAGCCTTTGTGAAAGCTCCCAATTTTGGTTTGATATTTAGTGGAACAATTTCCATCACTTTTATGTCAACTTGTCACAAACTAAAGTTATTTGAGAGGAGGGAACCTAACTAAGAAAATGCTTCCATAAATTCTGTTTTGAATGTTAAATGTCTCTACAGGATCGTGTCTGTCACCAGTTGATGACACTTCGAGGGGGGCTGTGGTGTGTACTGTCTTGTTTCTCAGCTCTGCTCCCCACTAGCTTGAAGCTCCCCTCCTCAGGGTCACCTCACTCATGACCTGTCCTTTGCTTTTTCAAATCAAGCTCTCTGGTCCATTCTCTTTCCTCTGGTAGATTTCTTCTCATCAAACCACTTCTTTATACTCATCTCAGGAGTAAATGAATGGATGAGACTAGAGGACCCAACCCAACACCGTGTTCAATCGGGTATTAAAGCAAAGCAAAACCCAGAGAAGGAAAGAATTCATTTTGGCTCGTGGAAGTTTTTAGACTTCCAGTCTGTGGTGAACGGGTTCCATCACTTTGGGGGAAAGTGTTGTGGTTTGCCCTGAGGTTATCTGTATTTTGATGCTAATTCCACTGCCAAGGACAGCTGCCTAGTCAAGGACTCAGAACTCAGGTGACTTCACCAGAACCATCTCTCCATTAAATTTGTAAAGTACAGGTGAGGGGCAGGTACAGGATAGAAGGAGGCCTGTCATTGGAGAAGGAAGGATGGGTGGGAGAGAAGTTTGAAGGAAGAGGAGGAGACTAGAAGAGAAAGGGAGGACAGGAGAGAGAGAGGGGAGAAGCCATGGCAGGTGATGTTAAGGTTCTGCTCTGTGTACTTATAGGTTGTTATCAATGTTCCTAAGGGATGGATGGTACCGGGCTTTGTATGTTTAAGTGGGCAATTATATCTTATCAATTGGGTCAAAGATTATTGTATTGTGTGTTCTTTTATGTGAGGGTTTGAGTGTAGGAAAGTGTGTGGCTGGGATGTGTTTCTGCCAAGATATCTAGCAGATATCTTGGGGCACTGCGGTGCCAGAGCTAGCAGAGTAAAAGAACCAACAATATCTTTTTTATTTTTATATTTTTACAACATGAAAGTAGAGGCAAAACACTTGGAAAGAGCATGTAGCAGAAGAGCCATCTCACTCCATAGTAAGTGACACTGGGGTGGGTAGACAGAGACAGAGACAGAGAAGGAGAACCAGTGTCTACTAACTTACCCAAGCCTCTGCCTGCGCGTCCCCACAGAAATGATGAAGGCTGATAAGTGTTGAGGTCTTGCCTTTTACTATCTATTGTAATGCTGTGTGCTGGCCCAGGAGACCTGGAATCTGCCCATGGGACCCTCTCCCCCCACAAGTTAATTCTGAGTGGTGAGTAAAAATGCCGACAGCCAGTAGTTGGGCAGAAGAGACATAGGTGGGCTTGTGGTTTCATGAACTTGGAGACACAGGACCTTGAGGAGGGAAAGGGGAAGGAAGCCACCATGGAATAAGGGGAAAAGGAGCAGGAGGGAGAAGAAGACGGCACGGCTAAGGGCTAAGAGAACGTGACCCCTAGGGAGATAAGAGCTGCCCATATGCAACATTAACCAGTAAGTGATGACTTGGGGTTATCAATGCGAAAGATTCTAACAGCATGGAGGGTAGGCAGATGCCCAGCTAGTGTGCCGCCTAAGACTTAGTAAAAATATAAAGGCTGTGTGTGTGTGTGTGTGTGTGTGTGTGTGTGTGTGTGTGTGTGTGTGTCTTTCATCTGGGAGCATAAATGGTCTAAGGTGGAGAAGAAGCCCTGGGCTGGGATTATTAATTTTTATTACTACAGATAAAAAAGTGTTCCCCTGTTTGGGGAAATACTCCATGATCTCAACCATCCCTAGGCTGAGTATTTGGCCATCGGGTTTTAAGACAGGTGGTCCCACTATCACATGTCCTACTCTAGTTACTGGGGCAAATGGGTACTCCAAGCCTCTCTTCCCTCCTGTAGTTCCCTAAGCATCCGGAGGAAATCGGGGGTGGGATTTCGGAGGTAAATCGGGGGCGGGGTTAGAGGCTGATCCTCAGATTCCCCACTACTTTCTGTTGCCTGTTTGCCATAATGGTAGGTAGAAAGTGCTGGAGTTTGTGTATCTGGTGCCTATTACACCTCTCTTACTTGGCCCACAGCTGCCAGGGTCTGACTTTAGCAAACGCCATAGGGACAAATAACTTTATCTGTCCTTGATATTGGGTGGACGCCTGCTTTCCATATTAATAGCTCCCATCTCTTACTTTGTCCAGCCATTATCCTGTGAAAAACAAACATGTCTGTCTTCTTCACTCTGATACCCTCACACCTTCACAGTCAGAGACGGAGGTCTCAGGGATGCACATGGCCTATCTTGTCCCTCTCTCGGTCAGTCCAACCTCACGTTCACAGTTGGTCCCGCTCACCTTTTAAAATGAGGAGCACCCCATCAGATGCCTCCTAATTCATAATTTATAGGTGTCTCATTCATAACTGCTTCTTCCCCACTTCAAACCCACCAGCCGTGCTTGGGGGGGGGGAGGGGCGGCAATTACCCATGATAACTTTATTAGCTATAATTTGCATTTATCTTCTGAAAGGACAGAGCGATGCTTCTGGGAGCTGTATATTAAATCCAAGGGCTTATACTTGACCCTGCCCTGATTCATTCCACGCACAGCAGTGTCCTTTCTCTGCCTTGAAGGATGGCTACAATTTGTCACTACACAAATTATACTGTACTTGATGTTGACATTCTTTTATCAGATAAATTACCTGGACCTATTATGCTGGAGGCAATTTCCATGAAAATTTCATATTGTGAAAATCTTAGTTTAAGTTGAAGACTGAAAGAAGTGAATAGAGAAGCCAGGCTCTTTCCAGGGATGGTCCCAGAATAAATCAGCCTCCTGTGCCTTTCAATTTGCTGCATGGTTCCAAACTCCAGTCGCCAATCCTTGTCTGGATCTAGGACTGTGTAGTCCTGCATACAGGGACATACCTGTTCATACCCGCATCTTCCTAAACACTGGGCAAAGCTCCAGCTGGCTGATCTCTCTCCTACTCCCACTGGAAAGCAGGAAGTGATATCAAAATGTTAATTGGAGCAATCTTTGTAACTTAATCACAGAAGCTTAAGAAAACATGTTATTGACATAATTTTACCCACTATTTCCAAAATAAAACCAGTGCAAAAGTCCATGTAGCACTTTAGCAGATACATGGTTACTAAAAGGGAAAGCCAGGGCATCTAACTGAGCCTGCCCCTCTCTCTCTCTCTCTCTTTCTCTCTGTGTGTGTTTATGTGTGTGTATATGTATGTAAATGTGTGTGGTGTGTATGTGTGTGTGGTATATGTGTATGTGTGTGTGGTGTGTATGTGTGTGGTGTATGTGTATGTTGTGTGGTATGAGTGTGTGTGTGTGGTGTGTGTGTGTGTGTATGTTTGTGTGTGTGTGTGTGGTGTGTCTGTCTGTCTGTCTGTCTGTCTCACAGGACAACTCTTGGACGTCAGCTCTCTCCTACCATGTGCGTCCTGGGGTCAGAGCTTATGTTGTCAGGCTGGGCAACAAGTGCCTTCTCCCCCCAAGCCATCTTACTTATCTTTAGTTTGGTGTTTGATCTGAGCCCTATTATCTCTTATTCACTTACAATGGGCAAGTTTATATAGGGCAAATTTCAAAAATTCATGTTAATTTTACAAAAGAAAGTATGCTGGTATTAGCAGTTTCCTTTATGTCAGAATTTAAAATTTTTCTATCAACTTTTTTTTTAAGTAAAAGGCTTGGTATGTTGATTTCAGAGAGTTTAGAACAGGAGATGTAATACTTACTTATACCAGATATTGTCTGCTCCTACAATATCAGTATGAAAAGCCCAAAGCCAGGCTACACTCTGGAATTCTATTTGTCAAGTCAGTAGATTGCTTCGCTCCTACCTTTAGCTGGCTAATTGTAAATGTTCTCAACCTGTAGTTTCAGAACCCATTTTTTCTTGTTTATGTTTGTTTCAAATGTTTAGGTTTGAAATAAAACCGAAGGCAGCTGGAGGTAGTGAGGGTACGGCACAGTCAAACTGTGGCTAAGACGAGCTTGTGTGCAGCTCTGGAAGTGCTGGGGTCCAGAAGTCAGAGTGGATGATCCCTTGTCTTCCTTTGGCGGCATCTGTAGATCACGTGGTCTTTCTAGAGAGAATATTTGAGCATTTAATTCCCAATTTCAGGTCCATCTCATGATCCCCTGGGCTTGGGAAACCGCCCAGAATTCATATCGGGGTTTTTGTTGTTGTTGTTGTTGTTGTTGTTGTTGTTGTTGTTTGTTTGATCCAATTGGTAAGACATAATTGTCCACCTAGACATACAAAGCCCTGTACACATCCATCCCTTAAGAACATTCATAACAACCTGTAAAGGTGCAGCATGGAATCTTAACGTCAGCTTCTATGTTCTCTCTAAGCAGCGGCTTCTCTCCAAAATTCATATCTTAACTCGCCAGCTGTCACAGACCCTGGCACCTACCTCCCTTCTGCCCTTCATCTCTGGGATCCCACAGTCCTGGGAAGCACACACGGGCAGCTCACCTAGCAAGCTAGCAAGCCAGGCTCTCACGAGACTAGGCAATGCTCTGCCTGGGCAATCCTCCGAACGTCTACTCTCTGTACCGAAACCGTTTTGAGCGTGTGTGTTTGCGTATGCTCAGGTTCAGATGTATGCCTTTGGAGACCAGAGCTCGATTTCAAGTATCCTGCCTCCAATGCCAGTCTGAGCTTCTGAAGTAGAGTCATGGAGGTCTTCGAGTAGGTGGGGCTGGTTAGCATTGGAGCTTCAGGAGTTTGTCTGTCTGCCTCTGCCTTACCAGAGCTAGGGCTACAGGAGCACAGTACCCGTGTAGAACCAATTTCCACAGATGCTTGATACCTTTAGTACCTGGCCCAAACTGCAGTTTAACCCTAGCTGCTTCTAGGATGAGGAGGACCATGTGATCCCACTTCCCAACCTGATTCTAGCATGTCCTCTAGATTACTTTCTCCTCCTAGAGCATCCTTTAGGGCCTGTGGCCTGTGACAACTAGCACGTCTGCCTTTCACAGCACTTCATGGGACCCACAGCAACCACCGAGGGGACTCTAACCCCTCTCTGGGGATTGGGGGGACTCAAACCCTTCAGACAGCAGACGCAGACAACACAAGACAACATGAAACAAAGATAAGACATGACACAGAGACAAGACAGAAAGTAACACAGAACACAAAACTCAGATTTGCTCGACCTCCGATCTCCTCACCAGTTGTGTTCTGGGGGGAGTGCAGTTCCTGGCTGATGCACCAAAATGTTGTAAGACCCCATAGTGGCCTTACCTCAGGAGCGCCACCCACAGAGCACAGATTGACAAATTGACCACTGCAATAGCATGAGGGTGTAAGGTTTTTAATCCACATATGTGGGGTTGCTCATCCACACAGGGAGAGGCAACCTTGAACCCAAAAAGCACACAACTTTTATTCATTACAGAGGGCAGACTTCAGCAACAGGGTTAGCTGATCCATTAAACAGTCACTAACTCTGCACTATCTTTTGTATCAATTGTTCCCTCCTGGGGGAACTATGGACAAATATTTCCTACAAAATCTAAGAATTTATTTAAATTTTTTTTCTTTAACCCTATTCTTCGCTTCCTGAGTGACTCCCTGAGTCCTGTCACAAAAGGTGACTGTAGAATGCTTGTCCCATCACTCAACACTGAGATCTGCATCGTCCGGGGAGAAACACACACCAAGCCTCTGAACCAAGGTCGGGCAGTCCATGGTTGCCAGAAGCGGGAGAGCAAAGGCTCCGAGGGGGAGCAAAGGCTCCGACAAACAAGGAAGACAGGCCTGCCTATTCACAGGGGACGACATTCTCCTCCAGGAGACCTCCAGACAGCCCCACGTTGGGCGCCATTTGTACTCAAAGGGTGTTGGGGGGTACCTGGAAGAGAATGGGGGACAAGGGACACAAAGAAGGACGCCAAGACAAGAGTCTGATCAAGGCGACAATTTTATTTTTTCCCAATGCTGAATTTATACCATAACATGGGTAACAGAGGGAGGGGGGTAGTGTGAAACAGGCCAAGGACACAGTAAATGTGTGGTCAGGGAATCGACTGATGTTGACAGGATGTTAGAAAGGTCACAGGTTTGTCATATTATTAGTCAGCAGGAGAACTTTATTATATTATTATTTATCTTGACTACCAGATTTGTATTAGTCTTCTGCAGCTGGCTGGGGATTTTCCATGAACCCAGTTATACTTAATTCTAACCATAATAATAACATCAACAATGGAGGGCTTCAAGGGCATCGCTTCCAACACATGAATGCTGGAGATCAAAGCTCAGGTCCTTAGGTTTCCATGGGCAACACTTTACCTAGAGAGTCTTCTCCCTGTTTGAGAAACACTTCTAACAATAGAAACATGAGACCCCGGAGGTATGAAATGTTATTTTCTGACATCGTTCAAGGAGTGCTGCTACCAGTGTCATGTTAGGAGGGCTAGCATGGTTTGGCATGTGTGAGAACATTGTGGAATAGGACACCAAAGTTTGTTCTTCTGGGTCCCACTTGCCCACAGTGGGATTTCAAGCCTGTTTTAGCTCTGAGTAACAATCTCCTTTCTCCTTTTAAGATTATATTTGCTTATTTACTGCGTGTGTGTGCATGTGTGCACAGGTATGTGTATGTGTACGATGGGCATGTGCCATGGCATGTGTGTGGAAGCCAGAGAACAATGCTTAGGAGTGAGTTCACCATGTAGAACCCTGGAATCAAACTCAGAAGTTAGGCTTATCCACCAAATTGCCTCGACAGCCTGTGTATCCACTTTCCTCCCTTTTTATCCTTCTTTTTAAAATGTATGTGCCTGTGTGTTGGCCTGCATGCATGTAAGCTTGGGGCCAGATGAACCAAAAAGAAGGTATCAGATCTCCTAAGACTGAAGTTAATAGATGCATGTGAGCTGTCTATCATGTGGATACTGAGACTCAAACCCAGGTCCTCTGGAAGACCAGTAGCCAGTGTCTTAACCACTGAGCCACCTCTCTAGCTCTATGATTATTTTCCTGCACAGAAAGTGGGGCTGATTGTAGCAGAGACCTCGGAAGATTTGTGTGAGAGTTAAAATAAGGGTACGCACGTATGCAGCATTCAGCCTGGTGCTGACTCACTAGCACATGGATTATGAGCAGTGTTGGTTAGCAGAACGCACTGAGTCATCTGCAGGACTGTGCCTCCTCTCTGATTTCTTCAGCTGAGAGAGCTGAGATGCAAGGAATCATGTCACACATCAAGCCTCCCTTTCGAGAAACAATAGACGGCAAGATAGGGTGTCAGACTGACATTACAGTCAGTGGACTGCATTGATGTTCCCCCAGAACCTTAGAATTATAGCAATACCCACTGTGATTAGAGTGTGCACCCAGTCCCTCCTCCTCTTCCTTTTGTCAAAAGTTCCTAATACACTCTGAATATTTCATCGCTCCGAGCTTCTCACTAATGCTCAACACTTCTGGAAGGGGGAAGGAGAGCTCCCTCCTCTCAACGGCAACAAAACCTCAAAATAAAAAAAAAATCCTCATTAAAGAATATTAATACTCATGGATTAAGAAAAACAAAAGGAGAAATTGTCTGGAATAAATTCAGATCACCCTTTGATTCTGTCCACTGAAACGTACAAATGACAGCTGCACTCAACAGAGGTGGTGTGGATCAGAATGGGGTTCCGGCTCCCAGCCTGGCCTTTTTCCCCCTGGCTCGTTACTTCAGGCCAGCCTCAGGTGAGGTGTTCATCTGTCCTCAGCCTGTAGCCAGAGAACTGAGTGGTGGGGAGTGGCACCAAAGTTATCTTCCAGTGAAACACAAAAGTGCATGCTAACAAGTCTCCCTCCCCAAGAGAAAGGAGGATGTCATCGAAGACACCTGGAGAGCTGGCAAGGCACTGTGATTTCAAATGACTCTGAATCACACAATGAAAATGCACAGCAATTCTGCCTTAGCTTGGGTTTCTATTGTTGTGATAAAACACTGACCTAAGCCAACTGCAGAGGAGTGGTTTATTTCACTGTAAAGCCAGTGAAGTCAAGGCAGGAACTCATGCAGGGCGGGAATCTGGAGGCAGGAACCGAGGAGAGCTATATGCTGACATGCTCTTCCTGACTTAGCCTGCTTTCTTATAAGGGCTGAGCAAGCCTCATGAGCTGTCTCTCTTATTACACCAAGGACCACCTACCTAGGGGTGGTTCCACCCCACAAAGCGCTGGGCCCTTCCACATCCATCGTTAGTCAAGAAAATACTCCACAGACTTGCCAACAGTAAGACCGGTAGGGCAACCTCTCAATTGAGATTTCTTCTTCCCAAATGATGCTAGCCTGTGTCAACTTGATATAAAATGAGCAACACAGGTTAGATGTGAGTGCTGTGTCTGCTGATACCGACACAGGCACCTTTAGACATAGTTGCCACTAAAGAAATACAAGGAAACCATTTTGCTTTCCTCCTTCCTACCTGCTGGTTTGCTCTCTCTCTCTCTCTCTCTCTCTCTCTCTCTCTCTCTCTCTCTCTCTCTCTCCTCTCTCTCTCTCTCCTCTCTCTCTCTCTCCTCTCTCTCTCTCTCCTCTCTCTCTCTCTCTCTCTCTCTCTCTCTCTCTCTCTCTCCTCTCTCTCTCTCTCCTCTCTCTCTCTCTCTCTCTCCTCTCTCTCCTCTCTCTCTCCTCTCTCTCCTCTCTCCCTCTCTCTCTCCTCTCTCTCCTCTCTCCCTCTCTCTCTCTCTCTCTCTCTCTCTCTCTCTCTCTCTCTCTCTCTCTTTCCTGCCTTTATTTTTTATTTTTATTTTTCCTAGTTGTGACCACAGATAGTCACCAGGCCCATGTGTGGTGGGGTACCTGAGAAACATCTTACTGTGAAAGTTAACTTCCGTTGTCAGCTTGGTTGGATTAAAGTGAGCCATTGGATGCTGTCTGTGAAGGCATTTCTAGGGAATATTAACTAAGCCAGGAAGGCCTGCCCTGAATGTGGTTGACACCATCCAATGATCTGGTATTTAGACTACATAGAAACAGAAAAAGTAAAGAAGCCAACCCAACACCAATATTTCTCCCACTCTTTA
This sequence comes from Rattus norvegicus, assembly GCF_021556685.1. Taxonomy (NCBI): domain Eukaryota; kingdom Metazoa; phylum Chordata; class Mammalia; order Rodentia; family Muridae; genus Rattus; species Rattus norvegicus. Next base: position 76,406,410 of record NC_141551.1, read on the forward strand.
TTTTCTGGACCAGCCATTCTCAACCTGTGAGTCGTGACCCCTTTAGGGGTCACATATAAGATATTCTGCATATCAGATATTTATTTATATTACCATTCATAACAGTAGCAAAATTATAGTTATGAAGTAGCAATGAAAATAATTTTATGGTCAGAATCACCAGAACAGGAAGAAGTGCACTAAAGGGTCTCAGAGTTAGGAAGGTTGAGAGTCACTGGTCCAGAATGATCTGCCCAGAAGCTCATGCTTCTGTTGCCACAGACTAGAGTGGCTTCTGCCTTGCTGCCCTCCCTATCCCGTTGGACTGCCTGTTAAACTGGGAATCAGATTGAGCCTTTTACCTCAGTTGCTTCTCACTGGATATTTGGTGACAGCAATGACAAAAGCAATTACTGCAGTTCAAAAAGTCAAAAGTGCCACAGAAGCAGAAACCACAGTTTTAAAAATAAATCATGAAGAAAGAGAGCAGTGTGAGAGCTCTGTTCTTGCTCTGAGGGGGTCTGTTCATATGGATGTGTGCTGTAGAAACTGGGAGGGGGGTTGTCAGCAGTCCTGAGATTGGGAGTGTTTTTTCCCATTTTCTGTTGAATTACTTGCCACATTTCTTATAATGAATGTAAATAACTTCACGGTCAGCAAAGGAGAAATCGTAAATAAAGTGTTTTCAAGGACATTTATTTTCATTTTAATCTCCTAAATTAGAAATATAATTTAGGGCTAGAGAGATGGCTCAGTGGTTAAGAGCACTGCCTGCTCTTCCAGAGGTCCTGAGTTCAATTCCCAGCAACCACATGGTGGCTCACAACCATCTGTAATGGGATCTGATGCCCTCTTCTGGTGTGTCTGAGGACAGCTACAGTGTACTTATATAAATAAAATAAATCTAAAAAAGAATATAATTTAAGTTTAGATACCCTGTGAGGAAACACACTTCGTGTAAACAGCTCTAAAATTTTACAGTTCTAGATCCTAGGGGCACCACAAAGTCTTTAGATAGTCTGAAGGTACTTTGTGTCTTTTCATGTGGTTTTCCACATAAAGAAATAGTATTCAGCCATAAAAAAGAAAAAAAATCTGCCCTTCACCACAAAGATGAGTGCGTGCCTCTTGAAGGAACCAGTCACCAAAGGTCACATCAGGGCGGTTTGATCTGGGTGGGTTATCTAGACCAGGGGAAGCCACACAAAGCAAGCAGATTAGCACTTGCTTAGGGCTGGAGGTTTTGCAGAGTTCTCTTGATTTATCTGTGTTTGAGCAGATCTCTTCACATAGCTTTTTGGCAATTACTCCTCTTATTACATTATATATGCATAACTACGGCAGCCTGTCGCCATTTCAGCAGTTCAACTTCAGCAGCACGATCTTAACTCCCAGTTCCACGTCCCTTTAACATCTGCCACTTCTAATTGTCTTAAATATTCCTCTCTGCGTAGTTACAGCCGCATAAGACAATGTTATAATTTACTTCAATTATCAAATATAATCGAGTCGATTCAAGAGGAGATGGAGAGGCCATTACATTCGCTCATATTTTGTTTGCTCTTTTATTTCTTCTGCTCTGGTCCTTTCTTTGCTCGGGTTTGTATTTTTTTTTTCCAGAACTTCATGAACCCACTTTCTTCCCAGGAAAGTCCATTTGCAGCACTCTCCTCGCCGGCCCACCTTGAGAATATCGATTTCCCCACGTTTCCCGAATGACACCGCTTGCTGAGGGTTGGATCTGGAGTTGCAGGCTCTTTTCTCGGTACTTGAAAACACTGTGCCGCTCTTTTGGTGTTGGGGGTAAGAAATCTGCCGTGACTCGGGTCGGTGTAAGAAGTAAGTAGAACTTACCCCCAGCAGCTTAAAGAGGCGTTTTGTTGAGGCTGGGGAGGAGGTCCAGTAAGAGTACTTGCTGCGCGGAAACCCTGAGAACCTGGGTTTGATCCCCAGCACCCACTAATTAGCCCGGTGTGGCTACGCCAGCTGATGCTGCGAGTGATGGGAGGGGCATAGAAAGAGGAGGGCTGCTGGGTTTTGTTGCCTTGACCCTCTAGCTGCCATCTTGCCTTAAGGAAATAAGGTGGGAGCCAGGGAGGGGAGTCCCAGGCTTCTCCTCTGGCATCCGATAGCATTCCAGCCCCATGTTCTTTCAGTTCTTCTCTCTCTCTCTCTCTCTCTCTCTCTCTCTCTCTCTCTCTCTCTCTCTCTCTCTCTCTCTCTCTCTCTATTATATATGAGTGTACTGTAGTTGTCTTCAGACACACCAGAAAGGGCATTACAGATGGTTGTGAGCCACAATGTCGTTGGGGATTTGAACTCAGGACCTCTGGAAGGGCAGCCAGTGCTCTCAACCACTGAGCCATCTCTCCAGCCCCAGCTCTCTCTTTCTTAATGTGACTTCTTAATTATCTGAGAATTTCGTGCATTCATACGGCGTGTTTTGATTTTATTCACCTCTGTCTGCCACTGCACCCCTGACCCTTCTCAGATTCATCCTTACCCTACTTCCTATCAGCACTGTTTCCTCTTTTTAAAATCTATCTGTCTGTCTGTCTATCTATCTAATGTGTATATATATACATACATATATTTACATATATACATACACACACATATATACATATATATATATATATATATATATCATCCAGTCCAATTTGTGATGTTCACATATACCTTCTGTGCAGACATCTCCTGAAACATTGTCAACCTACCAGGGATCACACCCTGAAGAAAAACTGACTCTCCGTCATCTCCTAGCAACCGTAATCTGCCAATAGCTCCTCACCTGTGAGTGGGGGCTCAGGAACCACCCGCTTTGTGCTGTGCTGTTGACTGCCTTGAATGTGCCAAGCTTATCAATACAGAGGTCATGTCCAGAAAACACTGCTTCAGTGCAGACCACCACCCCCGGACCTCTAGTTCTTACCTTCCTCCTGCCCCCTCTTCAGTGATGTTCAATGAGCCTTGGAGGAAGCTGAATGACAGATGTTCCATTTGTGGCTGCCCACTGTATTAATTCACTCATTCTGTATTAACTTCTGTCCAGTGCCCAAAGAACCTTCTCTGATGATGGTGGGGAAGTGCACTAAGCTATGAGTATAGACAGACAAATTTTGAGGAGAGTTTGACACCACCTTAGTTCTTCTGGAATCCTCTTGACAGTCTTTTACTGAAGTCTCACAGGTCTCCAGGTTGTTTTGTTTTGTGGTCTCTCTTGTCCCTTGCTCAGTCCGGCTGATTTCTGGTATTCTGTCTTCCAGCTCACTGATCCCTCAGCCCCCTCCTTCCTGTGTATACTGTCAGCTTTTTTTTTTTTCTTTTTCTTTTTTTCGGAGCTGGGGACCGAACCCAGGGCCTTGCGCTTGCTTGGCAAGCGCTCTACCACTGAGCTAAATCCCCAACCCTACTGTCAGCTTTTTTACGACACTTAACCTTTCTCATCTCTAGGATTTCCCTCCATCCTTTCTACTTTCTTGGAAGGCCTCCCCCTCCCCTTCCATTTCAGATATTCATAAATGCTGTTTGAAGTCTTTTTGGCATGGATATTTTAAAATCTTTGTCAGATAAGAAGACCTTACCTTGTTTTGACCCTGTTGATCGACCTTTCCATCATTTTATGGGTCTGAGGTTCCTGCATGGCAAGTTGTCCAGACGGGAACCTGGTGGCATGGCTTTCCCCTGGAGGTAAGGACCTGGGTCCATGGCTTTCCCCTGGAGGTGAGGGCCTGGGTCCATGGCTTTCCCCTGGAGGTAAGGACCTGGGTCCATGGCTTTCCCCTGGAGGCGAGGACCTGGGTCCATGGTTTTCCCCTGGAGGTGAGGGCCTGGGTCCATGGCTTTCCCCTGGAGGTGAGGGCCTGGGTCCATGGCTTTCCCCTGGAGGTGAGGACCTGGGTCCATGGCTTTTCCCTGGAGGTGAGGACCTGGGTCCATGGCTTTCCCCTGGAGGCGAGAACCTAGGTCCATGGCTTTCCCCTGGAGGTGAGGACCTGGGTCCATGGCTTTCCCCTGGAGGTGAGGACCTGGGTCCATGGCTTTCCCCTGGAGGTGAGGACCTGGGTCCATGGCTTTTCCCTGGAGGTGAGGACCTGGGTCCATGGCTTTCCCCTGGAGGTGAGGACCTGGGTCCATGGCTTTTCCCTGGAGGTGAGGACCTGGGTCCATGGCTTTTCCCTGGAGGTGAGGACCTGGGTCCATGGCTTTTCCCTGGAGGTGAGGACCTGGGTCCATGGCTTTTCCCTGGAGGTGAGGACCTGGGTCAGTTTCCATCTTGCTTTTGTTTTTGTTTTTGATTTCCCTCTCGTTCGTTAATTTTGAATTTCTCATCATTCATTAATGTGCCAAGAAAATGAAGCACGTGTCTTGGACTTTATAAGCAACTCCTAAGACAGACCTGGAAATTCTAGCATTAGCCTTTTGCCATGCACTTTCTGCATTTATTGATCGCTCTCATTACGCTTCACCAATTTTATTCACAATTCTAAGAGATTTCTGTTCCATTGCCGTGTTATCTTACGCCAAGCCGCAAAGATGAAATAGTTCTCAATAAGTTTTTCAAACTAGGGAAACTATTATTCTTAACCTTGGTGAGTACAATCAACGCGTGGCCAATCTAGATTCTGGAATAAATAAGCCGTTTAAAAAGAACATTTGAAAAAGACCAGCAAGGGGGCTGGCGAGATAGGTCAGTCTGTAAAGTGCTTGGCCTACCAGCATGAAGAACTGAGTTTGATTCCAAGAACCCACATAAAAAGTCAGGTGTGGTGGTGTGTGCCCTTATAGTCCCAGAGGTGGGGGGATGGGAATCAGTAGATCAAAGGCTCACTTAGCTAGGCTGCTGGGCCTAATCAGCAAGTTCCAGGCCTAAGCGAATGACCCTGTCTCATAAAACAAGACGAAGCAGCCACGGGTACTTCCTTTGGGGTGGTCAGGGTCAGAGTAGAGAATGAGGCCTCCCATAGAGCCCACCTCTTTAGCTGCAGGAACCTATACACCCACTTGACCCAAGGCCTCCCTTAGGGTCTTAGGCTTTGCTGAGGTGTGCTGCTGACACTTCTGATCTCAGGAACAGCATGTAGGAGGAGGGTGATGGACAGTTGATGCCTAGCGCTGCCCAGAATGCCTCCTTCCTCTTCTGCCCCACCTGGTGCGCCTGCAGGGGAAGCATTCTGCAATTCCAAGATGGAGCGCGGTGCTTCTACCTCATCTGACACCCTGCAGCAGCAGCAGAGGAGGAAGCGACACCTGCAGGTGGCATGGATGGCCTCCCACAAGGCTCTGCTGACACCCGAGATCGGAGAAGGTACCGTTACAGCTGTAGGGTACACAGGACCAATTCTCGCTTCCCAGGGCCACTTCTGGAATATGCAGGAGTGTTCCTAAGTTGCTGATGCTTAATGGCCATTGGGGAACTGAGAAAGATATGGACTTTATTCAGTATTGAGAGTGACTCATTTCAGCAGATGCAGCACACCATCCAGAGGGATGGGAAGGAGGAAGGAGAGAACATGGCTGTGGAATGTGTGGAACTGGTCTACCATCACAGCAACTGTCCTCAGCCAAAACCTTCCCTAATACAACTTTCTATTTAATCATAAATTTACGTTTTAAACTGAACAAAAAGCAAGGGGATCAGCACCTTATACCATATGCAAGGATATGATGATGGACACACTATGTGCAGGGATATGCCAGTGGACACACTATGTGCAGGGATATGACAGTGGACACACCACATGCAGGGATATGACAGTGGACACACTATGTGCAGGGATACACTGGTAGACCTCTCTGGAAACACTAACATCACACAACAAGGAAACAGGGATATATTTTAGAGGTTGCCAACCCCAGGTCACAAACCACAGGTCCTTCCTGTGAATGGAACCAAGAGACTATGGATGGGTACAGTGGCATCAAGTGATTGGTCACAAGGAGAATGAACCTGTGGACATTCCTTTCCTCCCTTTACCTGCTGGGTTGGGATGAAGTTCTGTCACTTTAGAGATCACCAAAGGGGCCCCTGTGTGAGTCACATGAGTGAGTCATTTCGGACTGAAAATATCCAAACGAGTTGATGAAATGCTCTAGTTAAACCTACTAGCACATCTTCTGCCCTGATTACTACTCTGTACCACTGACCTTAAATCAAAGGACACCTCTACTTTCTGTCAACACCAATCATAGTCTAGAAAATCTAATTAGAATTTCATAAATATATACAGATGTGATTTTATTATTTATGTAAAATCTAGAAACTGCAAAAGGGAAAAGACCTGTGGTATTTGTCCTTTTGAGACTGGCTTAATTTGCATAAATTACATCCATTTTCCTGTAAAGCACGTAATTTTGTTCTTCTTTATGGCTGAAGAAAATTTGCCCTGTGTATAAAATTCCTTTTCCGTGTCCATCTGCCTGTTGTTGGATATAGCTTGATTCCAAAACGTTGCTATTTAATCTTAAATTCTTTTTAAGAAGTAAAAGAAGATTGCATTTCCAAGAAGTAGATAAGCCGTGTATTTCATAAAACCCTGCGTATTTTCTACTCACACACAGTGGGCACAATGGGCAAAGAAGACATTACAGAGAGAAACCTCCACTTCCTTTCTGCAAAGCGGCTGATATGTTTCTTTCCCCCGGTTGTAGCTTCTCTATAAACAGACACAAAATGCTTGGCTAATTCCCTGATTTTGATCAACACTGTGGCAAAGACACTGTTATAACAGTAAATTCCACAACCTTGGGATATCTAGGCAGATGCTGACAATCAGAAAGTCAGACATGTCCAAGTGTCTAAGGAGAGGCAGCGTCTTCCCCTCCTGGCAGGAAGCAGAAGGTCGATATGAGCGCTGCCATCTTGTCTCACCCTGAGTGAAAGGCTGTCCAGAGGCATTAGAGAAAAACAAGAGTGCATGCCGAAGGTTTCCTCAGGCCCACCCCACAGCACCGCAGCATGGAGATTTCCCATCATGCACTGGGCATGGGGATTTCCCACAGTGCACTGCTGTTTTCCCTCTTGCTCCGGTCAAGTCTGACAACTCGGATATTCCTGAGATCTGTGGATGACCGTTTTCATGTTTGCACAAACCCCAAAGCACACGAAGATCTATGTGGACTTCAGCGCAGGGTATGGTTGTTAGAGGAAACTAAGGAACTATAGAACTGCTTAAGTGTCCCCACCATGGATCAGAATAACCACACACCATACCAGTGGGAAGATCCGCACAGCACTGTGCACTTTGCAACTGGTGACACTGAAGCGAGCATCTCTGGAACCTAACGTGGCCAGGCTTGGCACAGCTTGATGTCTCTGCCTAGCTTTCCTCACCTGCAGAGGGTGATTTCTGAGTCATTTTAGTCTCAACTACTTGGCCCCGATAAAACACCTTAGAGTTGCGGTTCCAGAAGAGTGAGGGTTCCAATGTAGTTCCCACCTCACCAGGTCCTTGGAGAAGAGAAGGTTGACATTTGAGTCTTGCTCAGGGTGAGAGTGACACTAACAGCTGGAAACGTCATCAGCCACACTCTCCAGGCCCAAAGGAGCAGATGGTCCAAGCAGAGTGGAGCATTTACTTTGCAGCTTCCAGACCCACCACAGCTTCTGCGCATCTCTTTTCCTTGCTGGGGGTCACTCTTCTAAGGTACCCCATAGCAGCCACCTGGAAGAAGACCTATGAAGGTAACCAGGCTAATCTGGCTGCCTATTCTCTCTCCAGTAGGCTAGTTGGGTAGATATGGGGGTCAGTGGCCAGAGTGGTCTTCCTAAAACTTGTTTCAGCCAAAGTGGGTGTGGCGTGATGGTGCGTGCCACTCGCGAGGCTGAGGTGGAAGATGGCAGGTTCCAGGCCAGCTTGGGCTACAAAGTGAGTCTGTATATCTAAAAATACCAAGCTTTTTCTCCCAAATACTAAGTCAAAAAAATAACAGGCTCTCCTGAGGCCCATTTCCTGAAAAACGGGGGCTTAGGTGACACAATGATTTTTTTTTTTTTTGGTTTTTTTTTTTTTTTTTTTGGTTCTTTTTTTCGGAGCTGGGGACACAATGATGTTTTAATCTGAGTCCAAGAGCCCCTAACCTGACTTTGACTATTAAATGAGTGGGAAAGCAGGAAGACAGTTTAGACAGAAATAGGTAAGAAACAAAGCAAAGAGCCAGTTAAAAGGCTTCACCGGAAGTGCCAGCGGCCAGGGCTAACCTGCTCAAACTGTTTGCTCAAGGATCTGCAGAGCTAGCTGTGGTGAAGCTGTGGTGCATCTGGCACAGACCTTGCTTCAGCATGCTTGGTAGAAGTGTCTCGCCCAAGGCGTGACCACGTGACAAATCATGTCAGCTATAATGACTGCCTGGTGTGGATGCCTTCAACTTGACCCTGGGGGTACTGGGGTCAGTCTTGTGTGTGTGTGTGTTCCACGCCCGTGGAAGGGATCCAGTCCTGTATGTTACAGACAAATGAACCTTTCTAGGTGGCCACCATTGACAGGTGTCATCCAGATGGTTTCTAGAGAACTCCTCAGTCCTTGCAGTTGTGCTGGGGAAAGGACACTGAAGCCCAATTATCCTGCCCAGAGCTGCATTTTTTCTGATGCTGGCTCTGAGCTATAACCTTCTGTGGTATAAACTTCCAGCACACACGTTGTAGCAGTCTTTTCTGAATCCCAGAAGAATTATTTTCCTCTCTTCTACTGGAGAGAACAGATGTACTCTGGGTCAGTGTCATGATTTGCATATGCTTGGCCCAGGGAGTGGCACTATTAGAAGGTGTGGCCTTGTTGGAGGAAGTGTATCACTATGGGGTGAGCTTGGGGAACCTCCTCCTAACTCCTCCTAGGATGCTGAGTCTGTTCCTGGCTTTCTTCGGGTGAAGATGTAGAACTCAGCTTCTCTTGCACCATGCTTGCCTGGATGCTGTCGTGCTCCTGCCTTGATGATAATGGACTGAACCTCTGAAACTGTAAGCCAGCCTCAATGAAATGTTGTTCTTTATAAAACTTGTATCGGTCATGGTGTCTGTCCACAGCAATAAAACCCTAAGACAGTCGGGTTTACAGGAAGCTGGATCAATTCAGAATCCGAGGTGTAAAGTATTAGGAATCTATGTGATGGAGTGTAGGGAAGAGCATAGGACCAGCCATGTCTGAAGTGCTAATGAAGCGGGGAGACACTGCTGCCCTGGGCATCCTTCCTGGGTGTGGGGGATGACCAGGCCTTGCAGCATAGATCCCAGGGTACAGGGTGGCCTTTGGGCCACAACCTTTGCTCAAGGTCTCTGTTGCTGTGAAAATAGACCTTTTAGTGGCTGTCACTGGAGACTCTGTCCCAGCCAAGCCCTGCCTACCTTCCTTCAATACGTTTGGCCTTATCCCCAGGAAATCACACATATGACATTATCTTCAGTGCTCTGTGAGAAGGACACAGCGACAGTAGGCACACAGAAACCATTTCCCAGGATCTTCTCCAATCCAGCCCGCTTTGCTGAAGACCAGTGCTGTCACCTGGCCAAGTGGTTTCTACTCACTGTGGGGGTACAGTTGCAAACCCCAAGGGAGGAGAGGAAGCTGGTGAGGTACTGGGTGAGCACGATTTAGCGCTCAGAGTGGATATGTCTCAGGGGGTCGGAAGTGAGGTGCCTACAGTCTTTTTTTTTTTTTTTTTTTTTGGTTCTTTTTTTTCAGAGCTGGGGACCGAACCCAGGGCCTTGCGCTTCCTAGGCAAGCGCTCTACCACTGAGCTAAATCCCCAACCCCAAGGTGCCTACAGTATTGATTAGCCTCGGAAATGGAGGCGGTGCCTCAGCTTCGCAGATCCACCCGTGTTTTCTGAAGCGCCACTCTTGCTTCCTAAGAGGGCAAACGATTTTGTGATCCTCAAGGGCTACTGCTGACTGTCTGAAAAGTACTGCTCCTTTGGAATGCCATAACCCTCTCTTAACCCCGATGCAACCATGAGAACACAACTTAGGAGAGAATGTTGTCTCATGAAAAACAACAACAACAACAACAACAACAACAACAACAACAACGAAAACAAAACCCCCAGAACTTTGTGTTTTCTAAAAGGGAGACAACTTGTACAGTTACCCAGCCAAGGATGGCAGGGAAACCCACAGGATTCATTAGCAGAGGGCCAGAACTCAGTGATATCTGAGAGATTCCTACATAAAAAAGGTCTGTTATATGAGCAACAACGAAACATACTAACAACCGGAAGCTACAACTTGTAACTATTTCTCAAATTGTTGCTAAATCCCAGACACTCAAGAGGCAGAAGCACAAAGATCACTTGAGTTCAGGAGTTCCAGACCGGCACCGGAACACAATGAGACCTGGTTTCAATAAATGAATGAGTGAATGAATGAATAAATGAATGAAGTTTAGAAAAACGTTTATAAGGAACAGATGTAACGTACTTCAGTCACACTTTGTTTATTTAAAAATGACAATTTCACATGATCTGCTCAGGAGAAGCATCTCAGAACAGCATATTCTGACCATCCAACTTCAGGATGATGGAAGCCCAGTGGCCAATGGCCAATGCCATCCTGATTAGTAATGATGATTCCCCGGGCAAGCAAGGAAAATAATACTAGACCAATCCTCAGTGGCATCAAATGACACAGCTGCCAACTGTGACAGAAATACAAGAGTGTGAGGCAACAGCTCAGTTGGTAAAGTGTCTACGTGTGACACAGGCATTAACCCAAGTCCAGAATCCCAGCACAGCACTGTACCTGTAACCTCGGCACTGGGCAAGAGGGTTGGGATAGAAACCGAAGGTCGCTTGTGCTTGCTTCCAGGGTCTGTGAGAGACTATGTCTCAAAATAATGTGCGAAAATAAGCTTGAATAAGAATGGCCCCCATAGGTTCCTATAATTGAACACTTGGTCACCAGGGTGTGGCACTATTAGGCGAAGTGGCCTTATTGGAGTGGGTGTGAACTTGTGTCATGGGGGAAGGGCTGTTGAGTTTCAAATGCTCAAGCTAGGCCCAGTGGCTCTCCCAGCCAGTATCCTGCATATCTGGATATAGAACTCTCAGCTACTTCTGCAGCACCATGTCTGCCTGCTTGCCGCCGTGCTTCCCGCCATGATGACCATGGACTAAGTCTCTTAAACTGTAAGCCAGCCCCGATAAGATGCTTTTCATTTAGAAGAATTGTTGTGGCTATGGCGTCTCTCCACATCAAAAGAGCATCATTAACTAAGACAGGAGTGATTGAGAAAGCTACTGAACATTGACTTCTGGTCTCCACATGTGCATGTATGCAATATCTACACCTGCACACACAAGTGAATGAATGAATGAACAAATGAATGAATGAGTATTCCTTCTGCAGCTTCTGTGTTGAAAGGTTGCACTACTGGGGACCAGAGAATTTAAGAGCGGCTCTAAACTTCACAGTTTTCCATAATGGCCGCAAGTTCAAACTTGATCCTAACATAGCTAAATCCAATCGTGAAATCCAGGGTTTCATAACCATAATCCAGGGTTATAAACTCTGAACAGAGCATGCCTGCAGAAATAGAGTGAATTTCCCTCTAAGTTCGCCTTCTGGTTTGCATGAAACTATGCCATCACACCTTACTACATATAAAACATATGAGGAGGCGCCCAGAATTTCATTCCTTTTGCCGGCTGAATTCCAATGATGGTCCCCACGTTTCGAGATCTTAGGTCAACAAAGCGAGAGCTCTGAACAGACCATCAATTCTAATAAGAATATTGCACGATGATTACAATGAAAGCAAGACACGACGTAAGTTTAATAAATGGGAACACGTCATCTACCCCAGCCTGCTTATTCATTCCAGGACCAAAACGGCTCCTGAAATTTCTGAGTTTCTAATTTAGACGATCTTAAATAGGGAGAGAACGATTTGGACAAGGCTGGCTAACAGTTTTCAAAAACTCATTAGCCCTGTAAAATTTCAATTTATCCTCTCAAATTTGCAAGGGCTTCCAGCGCATTTACCAATAATACCCTTTTCTTCTCCAGTTATCCTCACCTCCATCTGCCGTTGCCCGTGTCATTAAAACAAACACAGCGATGTGACTGCAAGAGGAAAGAGCCACTGTGCCTTCCCAGCCAGCGGCTGCTATTAAAACAAAGGAAAGGTGAGGGTGGACACGATCGAGTTTCTTGGGAGGACTGCCTTCTTTCTGGTCATCAGACTTCTTCAGGTTCTGAGAACACTTGTGCCTGCATGACACTTACCTCAGCTGTCCGAGGTACTCAGGGCACACCCAAGTGTGGAGGCTCGGGCCACAGCTCCCTGAAGAGTCAGCATCCACCAGCGCCACCTTCAGGCAAACGAAGTTCACACTGGAGGTCACATTAACCACCCCACAGTAAGGCAACTGCCTGCAGGGCCTGGGTCCCCGGGGTCTCTCCCAATCCGAGTGTCAGTGGGCATCATGAGCAGTGGACAGGCAAATATTTCTCTGATGGGGGGGTCCCTGAAATGTGCCAAAACAGCAAACAGGGTTGCTAGCTCTGGTAACGTCGTAGCTAGGGCTGGGGCTCGGGCTGGGGCCCAGGAAACCATGATGTGGTCTGAGACACAGGTACCAGTTGCCTTCTGGTAATGGATGGTCACGTGTGCACCTGGGGGCCGCACTCATTCTGCTCTTACCAACGCAGCCCGCCTGATTCTGTGTTTTGATTTTGTTTTTTTTTTTTTTTTGTTTGTTTGTTTGGTTGGTTGGTTTTTTTTTTGAGACAGGGTCTTACTCTGGATGTAGGTCTGTCTGTCCTGGAACTCACTCTGTAGACCAGGCTGGCCACAAATTCACAGAGATCCACCTGCTTCTGCTTTCCGAGTACTGGGATTGAGGGCACGTGCCAACACGTTCAGCTGCCTATTCTTTTGTTTTAAATGTTTAAACCTTTTTATTTATTTATTTACATTTCAAATGTTATCCCCTTTCCCGGTTTCCCGTCCATAAACCCCCTATCCCATCCTCCCCTTCTTCTATGACGGTGTTCCCCCACCCACCCATTTCCACCTCCCCGCCCAGATATTCCCCTACACTGGGGGGGGGGGTCAAGCCTTGGCAGGACCAAGGGTTTCTCCTCCCATTGGTGCCCAATAAGGCCATCCTCTGCTACATATGCAGCTGGGGCCATGGGTCTGTCCATGTGTAGTCTTTGGATGGTGGTTCAGTCCCTGGGAGCTCTTGGTTGGTTGGTATTGTTGTTGTATTGGTATTGGTTGCAAAACCCTTCTCAGCTGCCTATTCTTAGACTTAACCCCTACCAACCACTCTTGTGTTCACTGTCCAATTGAAGGGCTGTCTCCCCCTGAACGCTCCTCTGCATAGGTCTGACCTTGCCTGTCCTCTCATGTTGGCCATACCTACTCTTAACTTGTCTCGCTAGACCTCAATAGAGAGACTAAGTTTGGTCTTCTGACGTAGCCCGCTGTCTGTTTCTCCACCAGCCTTTTGCAGGGCTTCTGGAGCAACACCACCAGACCACCTGGTGCCACTGATGCTCTTGCTTATTGAGGACGCGGGTGACAGGAACAATCTGGGGTCTTGGACACGCCCAGCAATGGTGAAGGGGTGTATCACACTGGTAAGTCACAGACTCATCCCAACCAAGCCCCTGTCTCTAGGGCCCCACCTCACAGATCCAGAATTTAAGAGTCAGCCAGTACCTTGTGGTTACAAAGTGACCACTGTGAGGGCTGGAATCTGCAGGGGTCTGGCCAAAGCCCATGCACATCAGGGAACATTGAGACAATCTCTCAACTGTGTGGCTTGCAGACCACACTGTGTATCAGGTTGAATGGTGAGAGCCTAGAAGATGCCACTGGCCAGGTACTAGGAAGATCTGGCTGGAGGCTCAGGCAAGGGTGCTTGGCAGGACCCAAACCTTGAGAAGGATAGCAGGACATTGCGTGCCCGCAGGAGGTGTGAAAGGCACATCGGTCAGATGTCAGCTGAGGGGCAGGTCTGTGTTGAAGCTTATTTCCTCTTCTATCTGCACACAGTATGTTTCAGGGCCAGCAGCGGCAGCAGTAGCATCTGCATCTGGATCAGCATCATCAAGATCTTGCTAAAATGGTTGTAGGGACAGAGGGGGTTCTCCCAGGTCCCCCATTCCAGAGATGGAGCCCTGGCTTATCAGGCTCTTCACAGGGCCCACTCAGACCCTATGGTTCAAAGAGCCCTAGGATGGAGGCTTTAAATCCTGGCCTTAAGTTGACCAACGCCCTGGATGCACTCCTAGTTATCTGACTGGCATGGTCCTGAGGCTGAGCTTCAGACTGATGGGCCCTAGGAGGCCAGAGCAGCTCTGGGCATCAGCAGTGGTCTCCTGGGAAGGGCCAGGAGTCTTGGGTTTAACCAGCTCAACATTTACATGTCTGATCAGGTATGGGAGTGGTACAGGAAAGACCAGGAACAACTACCAGAAAGACAGCTGGGAGCGAACTTCAGAGAGTGCACACACCAAAGACATCGATTGTGACCCTGTTCTAATGGCTTCCTGAGCTCTCACCTTCTCCCTCCAGTGTCACTTCCCACTAATCAGGGCCCCACCCAGCAGGAGTGCAGTGCCTGTGATTATCAACCTATCACCCCCACCCTGCCACGCGCCTGTCACCCACATCAGTGAACAGTGAGGGAGGGAACGGAAGGACGTCATGAGCCAACAGAACCCTTTCCTCTAACTGTAAAGGACTGTGATGTCAATCCCTGGGTTTTTCAGTGAGTTCTACAGTTGAACCAACTGCTCCTGTCCTTCTGCTCTCCCCACAGGAGCCTGCATGGCTAATCAGCCCTCCCAACTGGAGTGGCTCTACCCTCTGATCCTAGAAGAGATGATTTAGTGGTCATTGGCCCTGTGGGCCTAGCCATGCTGGGTAGTTGGGGTGTAGGAGAGCCAATATTTAAAATAACATAGTTGAATGGAGATAGTAGCTCACAGCTGTAATCCCAGCACTTAAGACAGGGGGATTGCTGTGAATTCAAGGCAAGTCTCCGTTATATAGTAAGCTCTAGGACAATCTGAACTACAAAATAAGTCCATCTCAAAACATAAACAAGATAGAAAGCTGTGAGAGGGAACATTTGGGGTTTACAAGGAAACGACATTATTCTCGTCCTGAGTGATACCTCAGGAAGCCAGTGGCTCCTATGGAGACCAGCAGAAACTCTGATGGTTTGGAGTAACTTGTCCTTGGTGAGGGCTGAGCTAAGGTGTACACCGCTCTAGGTGACAGAGGACGTCCCGGTGCTGTACCCGCTTGGTGCGCCATCTGCCTCCAGCTCACCTTGCATTTTAGAAGGACATGGACAGCAAGCTCTGTGGACAGAGTGCCTGCTTGTGCTGCTCTAGCTCAGCCTGGTTGAGCCTTGGTCCCTCTCACAAGGCTGCAGGATCTCCTGAAGCCAGGAGAACCACGGGGTCCTGAGCAGCCATTCTGCCTGCTGTAGTTCCAGAGTGTCTAGTGTTCCCTGCTCATTCTGCTTGGCCGAGTCTTGTTGATAGGAGCTATAAGGGGCCTGGATAAGCGCACTGTACACCCAGGGCTGCAGAGCCCCCACACTGTTCTAGCTGATCATTAAAGCCTTTCAGTCCCCATATCCATCTGTCCTCTATACCCAAATCCTTAGGTTGTTCTGTGGGTTCCCCTCACTGTCTAACTGCACCCATTATTGGGTGCAGGCTCCAGGGGTCTGGGTGGGGACTGGGGCATTCTCCCCTTGACAGAGTTGCTGCCCTACCCTCAAAGTCCAGGGCCAGGCCTCGGGAGTGTTTGCCTGACTCAGGTATGTGGAAATGGACATGTGCAGACATGAATAAACCCTTAAATGAACAACATGGCATGTGACTGGGGTCGCTGTCCAGGACGCTGCTGTCAGAAATAAGCTCTTATCACCTGTAGACCTTCAGTTCAGAAGTCAGCCCTCAATATCTGATGGGTTACAGAGGAGTTCAAGCCAGGCCCCACCAAAGGCACACCGAGCACGGGGAGCCTCATGTGAATTTCCGGGTGTCCGCGTAGCCTGGCGACAAAATGAACCCATTTTGCTTATAATTCCAAAAGGCACTCAAAATGTTCAGAAAAGTCACATCTCTTTTATGTTGGGTTTTACACTTCGGGGAGGTCCCTCAGAAGCTTCTAGAAAAAACTAGCAAGTGAGATGCGACACTCTTTGAGGGGCCTGGGCTCCTGGGCCCATGAAGTGCTTCCACTAAGTTATAGGAACATTGTTACCAGAGGAGGAGAGGCCCCGGTCTCCTCCATTAAGAAGCCCGAGAAGATACAAGTGATACTGAGCCGGGCTGGGGAGATTCCTACTAGGCCAGCTTTGCAAACACAGGCTGGCTGTTTGCTCCGTGTCTACAGAGTGGAGGAACTGTTGCTGTCCCTTTAGAACAATGACTTGAAGTACCTGAGCTTAACCTGTTTCCTAGCCAACACCGAACTTGTCACCCTGCAAAGGCAGATGCGCTGACCCGAAGCAGCCCGCCTCTTTCAGCAAAGCCGAGCCTCACTTTGAATGTGTCCATCTTGGTCAGACTCATTGCCTGCCAGCAAAGGCCGCTTTTACTAAATGCTAAAACGCAGACGCAAACAACCTGAGTCTGTTCTTACTGGAAAAAAAAAAAAAAAGCTGTTAAGATTAAAAACCTGGGTTCGAGATTTTTAAAAGTGAAATTTTCAAAAGGCTGTTTTAAATCAAAAGGTCCCGCCCCAAGCTCCTCCATGTAGGTTTCACCTTGCATTGCCCAACAGAATACTTGGGGGTGGTGACCCCCCTTTTTCCTTGTCTGTGACTATAATGCTCTTCCAATGTGCTTGTTTACATAGCCCATGGCCTAGAGCCTTCATGCTCTTGATGTGTATCAAGATGGCTCTATCCCGTGCATACTATGTGCAAAGGAGTCCCAGTCAGGTCCTATGGTTGTCTTTACTACGTGACCAATCCCGGAGTGACCCCATGGCAGGCAGTTTGCTCACTGGTGGCAGACAACACACCCATGGAGCATAGCTTGCCTTAGGCCCGTCCACAGATCCCTTGACCCACAGGTACCAGGAAGGACTGGGCTGAACACAGCCACGATCCAGGAATGGTGTCCAGGCACTCAGCAGCAGTGGACTTCCCATGGCTTGCGACATAAGTCACGGACTGCAGGATCCATCTGTGATCTTAATTTTCCCTAAGACCCCTGAGCCTGCATTTCTAAAACCGAGAATCTAATCCAGGCCAGGAGAAAAAGATGCCATGGGTCACAGCTTGGCTTAAAGGACATCCTGACAGAACCAGATTATTATTATGACTAAACTGATATCCCCCCCCCACCTTCTTCCAGAATAGATGGGGGAGAACACAGCAACAGGGACAAACAGAAAGGAAAGACGCCAACAAGCCAGGAGCTAAACCCTGAGTAAGGGATGGTGGCAGCATGCATGGGTGACAGAGAGTTGTACTTACCTGCCTGGCTGGGCTCCAGATTCTACAGAACACCCCGAGATCATTTAGAGCATGCTTGGAGCTCAGCCTAGGAGAGCTGTTCATAAGGATTTACCAATGAGGCTCACTTGTACCAACTGTAGGAATCCTGCCTGAATCCACCCGATATCGTCCTTTCCTTAGTAATAACGACCCAGGCACTTTTGGCCTGAAATTATAACTGTTTCAACTCATTACTGGAGAAGTTATCTATACACTGGTGACACATAATAGAACTGTGTCTTGATGCCTCTGTCCTTGGGATTTGAGTATATTTTTTAAAGCTTTAGATAAAAAACAAACAAACAACCTGGCTATTACACTTGCCTCGTGGAAGATTCCAGATTTCATGGCAGAGATCGGTGAAGGGCACAGCTCCCAAGATGCCTTCATGGGGAACTAACTGTGTGTACAGGACTAAAAGTCACAGAAATAAAAAAAGCTGGGATGAATTTCTGTCAAAAATCTAATTTATTTGAGAGTTATTTGGAATTGTAGGGAGGGAGGCCTTAAGCAGTTTTTAATATTTCTAAAAGTTTGGTCCTTTGCAGTGCAAATTAATGTTTTCCAGCCCCATTTTCTTTTTTCAATGGTGTCGGCACACACTTCTTGTAGGTAAATTAAGATCACAAGGGCAGTTGTTTCTAAACTGTTCTTGACATAACAAATAGGGAAAAAAAAAAGAAAACAGAACCATTTTAGATCTTAATCAAAAGATCTGCTGGTTCTAAAAAAAAATGTGGTGACCTTTGTCACTTAAAAATTCTCATCTCAGGGGTATAGTGGCACATGCCTTTAATCGGTCTTGCAGCATTTGGACGAATATTTATGAGACTGAGGCCAGCCTGGTCACGTAGTGAGTTCCAGGACAGTGCAAGAAAGAAACTACCTCAACAACAACAAGAAAAAGAAAAATGAACAAAACAAAGTAAAACAAAACAAGAAATCCCTAAGAAACAAAATTCACCTCTGCTCACATTAAAATCTGTGTCTTTTAAGTTAGCACAGGAAGATTGGAAGTAAACAGAGCCATTGAGGAATCAAAATGCAACATGGCTGAAAGAGAATGATTCAGGTTCCTCTGTAAAAGTTCTAGCTTGCAGATCTTTTGAAAAACACATCATACCAATTTAGAACGTGTGTGTGTGTGTGTGTGTGTGTGTGTGTGTGTGGTGTGTGTGTGTGTGTGTTGGGGCAGCCATAGAATCTCCTTGTTCATAAATAAACCCATTTGGAAAGTTCTAATCCAACCGTTGCTTCCATGGTCGAATCCCGGACAGGGCGTGGTCACACTGATGTACATAGGTTCACCCTTTCAGCCTATAGACTGGACCCAGGGGCCACTTGTTTTCCGTTTACACATGCTGACACCAGTGGCAGTCTCTCTTCTGTCCCGATGCCCCTCCTGACTCGCCCGCCAGGCCCCCCTGAGCCTGGTGAATGCCTTACTTATGCTGCACATGCTGCCTGCCTCACGTGGGTGCGCTTACGTCTGCCTTGTCTAAATTATAACCTGAGATGCCCGAAGAAAAAGGGCAGATGCGGACGGACTGAGATGTAAACCAGAGAGTGAGCAAACTAACGATCTGGCTCCTCTAATTTTTAAAGATCAGGGAAAAAACCATCATGCTAATCTGAACATTCACTTCTTCCTCAGGGGCGTGTGTGTGTGTGTGTGTGTGTGTGCGTGCGTATATGTATGTGGTGAGTGTATGTATATGTGAGTGTGTGTGTATGTGTTGAGTAAGTGTGTGTATGTGGTGAATGTGTGTGTATGTGAATTTGTGTGTATGTATATGGTGAGTGTGTGTGTATGTGTGTGTATGTGTGTGTATGTGTATGTGAATGTGTGTGTATTATGTGGCGTGTGTGTATGTGTGTGTGTGATGAGTGTGTGTAGTGTACATGTGTGTGCATATGTGTATGTATGTGTATGTGCATCCTTGTGTGTAATGTACACAAAAAAGTCAGATTGCTTTAAAAATCTGTTTTCTAACTGAAAATAAAGTCAACATAATTTTCATTAGAATGTGTTTTTATCTTACCACCGGTACTGAAGCCCTGGAAAGAAGGCCAATGAGCTGAATGTCTTCTTGCTGCTTTCATATTTAAAGATAGAAACACATTTTCCTGGTCCAAAAATGATTCCATAGGGACCTTTCAGCAATTATTTGAGATAAACTTTCTATATCACAATATCTTAGACAACTGTCCACATTCTGTCTACATCTATATAGATACATCGCATATCTCTATATAAATGCTGTCAATTACTCCGTGTACTGAATCACGACAGGGAAATAAGTATTAGTGGCTTTAAAAAAAAACAGGAGTTCGGGTTGGGGATTTAGCTCAGTGGTAGAGCGCTTGCCTAGGAAGTGCAAGGCCCTGGGTTCGGTCCCCAGCTCCGAAAAAAAGAACCAAAAAAACAAAAAACAAAAAAACAAAAACAGGAGTTCGAGAAGTAGATTCAGATTCATCATCAACTTCTGAGCTCTTTATAGATAAGGAGGCTGGGTGATGGGAGGGGAGAGGCCCCACCTCTGGCAGATACAGTGTTCACTTCAGCTCCTACCTTAACCTTCTACGGAGCATATCACAAGGGTGAGTGAAGACCGGTCACATGCCCTCCCACTCAGCACCACACACTACGGGAGATGACTGCATTGTGACTGGCTCTTATGGCTCCCTCTTTGTGAAGAATGCTCAGCTAATAGCAGCCATTTCTCTTTCAAGTAAAAAGGCAAAGAATTTTCCCTATTACCGTAAGAGGTATTTTCTCAGGTCAAATTTTAATGGCTAGCGTGGTCATGCCCAAATCAGCCAAGAGACACAAAGATGTCCCGTCATCCTCCAGTGAACTGTTCAGTCACAAGACGCTCTGGTGGTAGACAAGCAAGTGTGTCCACCCTTCCTTAGCCCTGGTGTTCGGTGAACGAGTTAGGCTGGTCAGGGTACGTGGTGGGGACAGGCTGGACAAGGAGCCACAGTCACATGGCATCACTGCTTTGCCTCAAGCACGTGGTGGGAGAATGAAATAAAGGGCTAAGGTGTCCGCAGCTAGAGCCATGCAGCTCAGGGACGGCAGTGGTGTGAAGTCGGTGGGGTGGAAGCACAGACACTGCTTGGGAATAAAGAAATGCCCCTGACATTTGGTATTTGGTATTGTCTGCCTGTCAGGGAGACGCTCGGGGGATGTGCAGACTACCCTCATCCACGGCTTCAAGGTTGGCCCTGTAGTGCTGCTTCGATGTGGACTTAAACGTTAGTGACTCCTGAAATGAACTTAGAATAGAAATGTCGTCAAATAATTTTTAGGGACTGTTGTCACTTACGATGACTCTTTGAGCAACCAGAGCTCGTGTTGGAAGTAGAACCCATAGTTGCTAAGCCCATAGATCTCTGGCTGGCTACCTGCAAGTGTGATTTTCCGAAGAGATAATGTTCTTTTTCTCTTGGATTTAAAATTTTTATTGAGGGTTCTAAATAGTGGTGGAATTTTTTGCTATTTTTCTTTTTGAAAAAAAAAAAAGAGATTGAATTTACTATCTGAATAGTTCAAACACGTTGGTACTGTTTAATTCGGAAGGATCAAAAACATGGTTTAATTCCTAAGGAAGGGAGGCATGGTCGGCTGGATTAGTGGTTGGTGCCTTCCTCATTCCTAAAGGAACTCTTCTCCCCACATTGCTCCTGATACAAGTCACGTTAGCCTCTGGGTATCAATAGTTACTTAGTGTCTAAAACGAAGAAGAAAAGGATACTATCCAAGAGTTCTTAAAGTTATGATCTGTAGCAATGTTATCTGTGACTAATTTAAAAACAAATGACGTCTCCAGTGGGAGTGGACAGAGGCTGACGTCAGACAGCCCACGTGACATCTGCCGAGCGTACAGTCTGTGAGCACAGGCTTGCTCCTACACGGATCTGAGAACACCTGTGTGTTGTGGTGACCCGAAAGCTGCTGTGTTCACCCAGTGCAGAGGATAGAAGGGAATCCTGAGCATGGCCGCCTTTGGACACTGCAGATTCTCTGGCAAGCATCTATGCCTAGTACCTTCCATAGCAGATAAATGTCTATTTAACTTAAGAAAAAAAACCAAAGCGGAGAGATCCGGACCAGTGGCAAGGTTCTTGTCTGGCATGCACTTACAGGAGCCTGGGTTCTGTGCCCAGCACTGAAAAAATAATTCAAGATCAATGTACTTGTAGTTAATACTTAAATATGACCTGCCGATCCTTGTTGGATGTTCCCCTTGGAAGACAGCACAGACATGCATCCACCACAAACGACCGGCACTGCGAACTCCACCGAGAAGAATCAGGGAACACGATTCAGAGATAATAGGACATCCTGCATTTTATTCAGTTCTGTATGACAAAAATAGTAACCTAGTCTACAACATCCATTTCAGTCAGTAGATGTGTCAAGCCACAAGATTTGATCATAAAATATATCCAGGTCTACCAAACACCCTGGCTGGTTCTGGGAGGCCCTCACCCCCGCGTGGTTTTTGCGGTATAAAAATAGTGTCTCTCTTCACCACGCAGAGGGACAGCCAGCCCTGAACGCAGAATGGGGGTGGTCTCTGCGCCTTCATCAGCTGTCTCGTTTATAACACTTTACATTTCTCTTTTCTTAAGTTATATACACATCCTTTTGAGAGAAGAAAGAACACTAACGTGGTACCAAATACCAACCAAGACAAGGGGGAAGAAAACACACCAAGAGGACACGGATAAATAACAAGACATTCAACTGCGAAAGCACAGCAACGTTAAGCCACCTGTCCCCTCTTCCCAGAGCCGAAGCGCCTGCTCCCATCCCCCAGCGAGAGAGGGGACGGCCTGAAGATGCTCCACCTCACTACATGGAAAACAGAGCCAGAGAGGTCAGTGTTCATTTCCACAGACAGGAACAGCTAACGAGCCCAGAAGCTCTCTGCTCGGACACAGGCCAGTGGTAGCCATTCGCCTGCGACGCTTTCCCCGGTCGGTTCAGTTTGAGGTGACTGCTCTATCCTTCTGTTTCACACTGTCTGGTTTAGCCTTCAGGCGCAGACAGCTCCCTGCTGAGGTACCCAGCTACCTACAGTATGTCTTGAGCGATTTTTGTTGGGAGTCCATCGCGTCACTTCCCAGCATGCTTGCAGTGCACAAAAATGAGGTAGTACACACAACACTGACGTTCAAGTTTCCAGTCAGCCCCGCCTCCCAGCATCTGGCTTCTTTGCTCAATGGATGCAGTTTATACAGGTCGTCAGCAAAAGAGATCGGGGTTCGAATAATCGGGACGACACACCGTGTTTGCACTCGAGAAGACAATGAATCACGGACTTAGGAAATGTCAAGGTTATGACGGATTATACTGCCAGACACTCGGTATCCCAGTCTCATCCGCGCCCTGACCAATGCTACGAGGCAGCCCCGTATTGTGTATGAGAGAGACAGAGGGGGGAGCCTACAGTAAGATCGCGCTTGCGCAATGCGCACCTCGCTGTCCCCCTGCCTTCCTGGGGTCAGGGGACTGAGCATGATTTGTCAAAGTTTTGTTATGGTGCTCACAGTTTCTCAAGAGGTTCTGTAGAGAAGTTAAATAAATCATGTTAATTTAAGAAACGGCAGACCTTATTTTATTGAGGTGCTGACAAATCCCGGTGGCTTCTTTTTTTTTTTTTTTTTTTTTCTGCTTAAACAGCATAGACTTCTCATGTTTGACTTTTAAGAGAAAAAAAAAAACCAATAAACTGTGACATGGGTTTTTTTCCCCCCTCCATTTTCTTTAAACCGAAGTACTATTTATAAAATACTTTACATCTTTTTTTTTAAATTTTCAAATTATAGACAAACTTCCCTAATACAAAATTCTAAAAGTGCAATTGTATAAATTAAGATTTGCAACCACGTGATACAAACATTACCTCTTTATCATACAGCTTTGATAATGTGAAATATTTACTCACACGACTGCCTATGAAGCTGTGAATCATTTCACGGTGATGCTTGTCTGTAACCTGCTCCCGATCGGCCGAGGGGCTACAGACCACACTAGAGAACAATCGTTCACATAGCAGCTACAAACGTTTAAATTAAAGGGGGAGGGGGTGTTACTGACAGGTACTTGCACACAAAAAAGCATGCTATCTTTCCCAATAGAACGTCACGATTTTGCCTGCATTGAATTAATCCACTTATTTATAATGAAGCAAATCTTGCTCTTTAAAAAAAAAAAATCACATAGCCAGATGTATTCTGTGATACAAAATCGTCATTTAGGGTTGGGCTATTTTCTTGTCTGTTACCCGCATAATCTTAACATAAATACTATAGACGAAGAGACTGTCATTATACACGGCGTTTGGAGCACTAAACTGCTTCTTCAAGACGAAGAGTCCCTAAAACAGAGTTCAAGTGTCTACAGAGTTTGAACGAAACCATTGAATGCAGCTCATGGGGTAACCGCAGGGGACCCCGTTCCCCCACACAGAGGGGGGTCACTAGGTTTTAGGAGAAATGAAGTAGATATGGTCTGAGCTCTTTCTGTTCCTAAGGCCATTTTTTTTTCAAGCACATAAGCTCTTGTGTGAAATTTACTTAAACGGTTGCAGAGTTCTTAAGAACAGTCAAACCCACTGCAGTACTGTGCCTCACTCTCCAGGCCGCCTTACAGCAGCCACATGGTACAGGGATTTTCTGTCGTGGGTAAAGTGTGAACGAGAGCCTAGGCATGTGGGGTCCAAAGCCTGAAGCTCCAAGTCTGCAGAGTGGACTCGGGACAGAAGAGGAGGGTGGAGTCTTATGTGTGTCCTGCTAGTTTATTCCAATCTCCTTGTTATCCTCAATGAACCTTGTGAACGGCCGGCTGGCTCCCGTCTCCGGGCTTGCTTTGTCCAAGCTGACGATAGGTGGACTACTGCCAGTGCGCGTCTTGTCCACCCCACCAGCCATGGCACCCAGAGGCGGGATGGCACCTCCGCCTAGACTTACTGGGAGCTGAGGGATGCCTCCATTCTGAATGACTGAGATCTCATTGTTCTTCATGGCGAGCCCATTGGTGATGGCAGCGGCATACTGGTTCCAAAAGCTGGGGTCGACATTCATCGCCCGAGCCGCCAGGTCCTTCTGGAACATTTCAGAGAACTTGAGAGCGTCGCCACCCAGCAGGGCCATGGGGTTTTCCACAGACAGACGGCGGCCACGCCTCGCAGGCGCGTTGTTCCACATGTGGGTGCCCATGTGTACCTGTGAGGGGGTACAGAGAGACAAGCCACAAGTAAGCAAGTCGAGAACTCAGAGGCGGCTATGGCTTGATCTCAATGTTTCAGGGGTCCACATTCTAAGCATTAGCACCCGGGGGGGGGGTCGGCAGAATGCAGTTAGGGGAGCTTCCCCGAGCACCTTGTATTAGACACACAGTATTTCATTCTGTGGATATAAAAAGTGAAACTGGCTTGTTAAGAGGACAAACCTGCTAGATATCAACATACACACACACACACACACACACACACACACACACACACACACACACACACACCCCAACAGGACAAAAACAATCCCACAAGACTGTAGAGAATAAAGGCCCTTGTCTGTTGCCTCTTCCGTTCTCCAGCTTAGTGTGTGCACGTGGTGGTCAGAAGACAACCTCTGGTGTTATCCTTCAAACATCCCCCCACCCCCTTTCCAGATAGGGTCTCTTCCGTCCCTGGAACTCGCCAAGTAGACTAGGCTCAGGTATCTTCTCAGCTCACGTTCAAGCTTTTACAAGGCCTTGAACTTGAAGGCCTCCTCTCTTGCTTCCCCTCAGACAGGAGAATGAGTGCTAAGACCCTCCTGGCCACCCAGAGCCGCAGGGTCTTTAGGAGGCTCCTGTTCAGTTCAGTGCTGGCTCAGCACAGAAGCCACAGGTCTTGACCACTGGCACTCCCTGGAGAGGCTTCTGAGGCCTAGACAGGTGGTGTCTGTTTAGCTGAGGCCAGCAGCCTAGCCTGCAACCTAGAGCATCTGTCAGAAGTCAGTCTCCAGACAGCACTCAGCTGAGCTTGGGCTTAAGCAGGGACAGACACAACACATTTCCTCTAGGGTCCAGGAGCTGGGGAACTTCTCATCCAGTGTCCCTCCCAGGGGCCCTGTCTGCAGCCGCGCAGATGATGGAACATTCTAGACCTCACAGAGCAGGTCCTGTCTTTGTATCACATGCTAAGGTTTGAGGGTTATATTTATTTTGTTTTCAGATTAGAGGTTTGTGTCCTGGGCCCGCTCACCACGTATCTATGATGATCCTAGGCCTGGAGCAGAACCGACACCATCGGAGAAAGCAGGCAGACACCCCCCGACCCCCCACCTCAAGTGGAACATGGACTCCCGATTCTCGTCCTACTGTTCAACAGGCTGCATATCTTTTGAGTATGAGCACACATGTGCTACTCATATACACATGCACACACACATGCACACACTATGTACACTCATACGGTCTATGTACAAACCACCCACTCTGCACATGTGCATACATACACACAAAGGCAAGGACAGAACCCTCTCTGCCAGGCAGCCTAGAGTAAGGGTGCATGGCACCACCCATGGGTGCCCCGTGGCTTGGGCATAGCCTCAGGCTGTGGTCCTCTCACCTTGAGATTGCCCTTGGTAGTGAAGGCCCTGCCACAGATGGTGCAGCCGAAGGGCTTCTCCCCAGTGTGGGTGCGCTCATGGATCTGCAGGGCACTGGCTGAGGAGAAGGTCTTCCCACATGACTGACAGTTGTGCTGCTTGGGTGTCCGGCGTGGCGGGGGTGCCAGCATGGGCGCCAGGCCAGGGCTCATCACTGTCTGGGGCCCAGTAGGTACCTGGACCCCGGCTGGTAGGGCTGGGCCCTCACCCAGTGCGATGGCCTTGCTGTGACCGTTTACTTCCATTTTGATCATGGTGGGCGCAGGGCTGGAGGCCAGGCTAGGCGTGCTGTGGCTGGGACCTAGAGTAAAGTTGGGGTCAAACACCTGAGAAGGCAGCTCTTTCAACTTGTGTGTCAGTAAGTGCTGCTTTAAGTTACCCATAGTGGAGCAGCCTCGCCTGCAGACTGTGCAGACAAACGGCCGCTCCTTGGTATGGCTGCGGTAGTGGATTTCCAACGCACTTTTGCAAGCAAAGGGCTTGCCACAGACACCACACACAGTGCTCGCACACTTACCCCGTTCTCTGCTCAGGAACAGCAGGCTGAAAGGGGCCTCCTCCTTGATGAGTGGCCGACCAGGGTGGCCCGCTGTCAGGTCCAGGGCACCTCCATTTCCTGGGCCGGGGGGTGGGCTGTCCAGTCTTTCAGTCTTCAGTGGGATCTCCTGCGGATCCTCCTGGTGGCTAAGCCCTGGCGACTTGGAACGGAAGCTCTCACCATTACTGTGAGCAGGTGACAGAGCCTGGGAGGACGAGGACTCAGACAGGGCAGGGCTGCCTGCGCTGCGGCTCTCCAGGTCTCCCACTGCAGAGGAGGAGTCGTTGCTCAAGCGGTCGCTTTCCCCAGACCCATTTTCCACCGACTTCAGGCTGGCCAGTTGCTGGCAGTTCATGACCGAGTCGATCATTTTCATCTGATTCTCCAGGGCGGCGATGCTGGAGATGACCGACGGGGGTGAGGGTGGACAGGAGCCCGAGTAAGACAAGAGCGGTTTGGAGGAGTCGCTGGCTGTGTCCTTCAGCTCTGAGTCCTCCTCCATGGAGTTCTCGTCGACATCGTCGTCAAAGCTGCTGAGGGTCTCTGCATTCTTCTCATCAAAGGGCAGTTCGGCATCCATGGCCTCCTGCAGGCCCTCAGGCAGTGGCGTGTTCGGGATCTGTCCCCCCATGTGCATACGGATGTGCTGTTGCAACACCACAGCGTTTGTGAACTTCTTCTGGCAGATGGGGCAGGAATGCTGCACTCGGAGCGGGGGCTTGGCACGGTGCACCCCGAAGTGAGTCTTCAGGTTGCCTTTGGTGGTGAAGGCGCGGCCACAGATCTTACACTTGAAGGGCCGTTCCCCTGTGTGCGTCCTGTAGTGCATCTTCAGTGCGCTCTGGCAGCTCAGCACGCGGTGGCAGATGACACACTGGTTCGGGTCAGTCATCTTCTTGTCGATGTTCTCCACCAGCTGCTGCAGTTTCGAGGTCTCTGACGTTTGCATAGAGTCAAGCAGCCCTCCGAAAGGAAACTGGGCCTTGAACTGGTCGGAGACAGCTGGAAGACCGGGGCTCCCGAGGCTTGTGCAGGCGCTGTCTGTGACAGTGGTGGCAGCCGGAGTGGGCAACCCGCTGACCTGCCCACCCACCACTGGAGCGTCTCCTGTCCTTGTACTCGTGCAAGGCAGGCTGACTGGCTCAGCTTTAGTAAGCGGAGGCCCACCCAGCAGTGGCTGGGGTGACTCAGGCCTCACTGTGATACCAGATTCTGTATTGTTGAGGCCTGGAGACAGAGAGGTGCATTCACTGGATGCTGGAGAGGGCCTCTGTGGGGACCGGCTAATAGGAGTGATGCTAGGGGAGTCAGTGTAATTGTGGGTGCCAGGGACAGTAGGGGGCAGCTGAAGCCCTACTGATGTTGGTACAGTGGGCAGCACTGGCTTGCTGTCCAGCCAGGTGGTCACCGGCTTTTCTGGGGGTAGGGACATGCCGTAGGGAATCCCAGAGCAGGTGGGCACATTGTCGAGGTATTCTGGGACAGGGTAGGGGTTCATCTGAATGTGGGGGTACTTCTCCTTGTGCCTCTGGAAGTGGACCTTCAGGTTGCCCTTGGTGGAAAAGCGGTTCCCGCAGATGTTACATTTGAAGGGCCGTTCCCCTGTGTGGGATCGCAGGTGGATCTGCAACGCGCTGTCACTGCCGAAGACCTTGGCACAGAACCTGCACTTGTGCTTAAAGAAAGGGTCCTCAGCACTGGCCTTGGGTTCGAACACTGAAACGTTAGGGGGCTTGCCCTTGCGGTGCTTCATAAGAGCCGAGAGGGGGTCCAGGGCATTGGCTGTGGCAGCAATGCTAACCAGCGGGTTGGGGAAGATGACACTGCTGGATGAAGTCTGAGGTAGCAGAGGGCTTGGCAGACTGGAGGCTGAGCTGAGGAGGGGTCCGGGACCCAGGGCAGGGGGCGTAGATGCATTTTGGGGCTGCACCGTGTTACCTACAGTGCTGGATGCTGCGGCCACAGCTCCTGGAGCTGGGCCAGTGCTACAGGCTGGGTGTGCCCCAGAATCTGTGGGGCCAGCACTAGTGCTACAGGGGGTGCTTGTGCCGGAAGCGGGCTGCGGCTGCGACAGGTGCTGGGGGCCATCGAAGGCTGCCGACAGGGTGGAGCCTGAGCCAGCAGAGGCAGTGGCTGGTCCAGCGGAAAGCTGGAGGGACGCATGCGGAGTCAGGCCCGGAAGCTGTACTGAGGCTGCTCCAGGGGCACTGGCTGAGGGCTTCAGCGGAGGCCCAGGCTGCCGGCTCATTAGGGCCACCTGGCTGCGGATCTGCTCGATGAGCTGAAGCTGGTGGATCTGCTGCTGCTGCAGTGCCACCAGCTGCTCTAGGATCATGGGGATGGCCACAGCACCCACGCTGCCACCAGCGCCTGTGGTGCCGCCTGCACGCGCACCCTGTGAGAACTGTGCCACGGCCACCTTGGTGCTCAGCAGCGTCTCCAGGGTCACATTGGTACTAGGCATGCTGAAGGCCGCAGGCTCTGGCTGTGGTGGCAGTGCAGGTGGCGGTGGGGGCACACTTGGGCCTGGAGGGCCCTGGTCCGCAGAAGCCTCCACATCCATGGGCTCCACTTCCTTTGCAACAGCCTTCACCTCGCTGCCCTCTGGGGGCGCCACCTCCTCAGCCACCTCACTCTCAGTGCGGTCACTGGGCGAGCTGGCAGGAGAAGGTTCTGGAAAGTCCTCGGAGGGCGGCGCCGGCTCATCATCATGCACGATCAGCACCAGTGGGTTCTTGGTGCAGGTCTTCTTGTGCTGCAGGAAGTCCGCCCACTTGAAGAACTCCGCACAGCACTTCTCACACACGCTGGTTTCCTCGCTGCCGCTCCTGCTCTCACTGCTGCTGTCGGCGTCCTCTGCACCGTCCCCCGGGACGCCTAGGAAACCAAGAAGAGATTACATCAGCCAGGCTCCGCCAGACAGCCACCCTCCATTTCAAAATTTTGCACATCAGTAAAATCAATATTTTTTATTTTGTACAAATTACCCCACTTCAACATTTCTGACATCCCAGCGTGTGTGTTCTATGACTCTTTCTAGCTAGCTAATCATTTTCTTAGCACAATCCATCAAATTATGAGGCTCTATCAATTGTGGATACTGCTTCTTAATGAAATTCCATAGAAGGCATCGATTTCCAATATCTTCATACAATCCTCAGCCACCCTGTCTGTTGGGTACAAAGCCAGCCTTCGACGGGCTCATTAGGATTCCCCTTTACCATCGGGCTTCCTCATTTCCAACAAAATTAGAGACGTCTCTGCCAGTTCACTTAACATTGCCGAGCTAATCCGTAACCTTTCCCACACACCAGCACCTGACAGGAAGCCAGTGTGGTGCGGTCTGGGCTCGTGGATTTAGTATCTCTAAACCCAGCTGAGGTGGTGCTGATCTAACATGATCCTACCAGAACCTTCTGAGTCAATAGGCTTTTATTTCACGTAGGGAATTTAGGCCAAATACCACGATCTGTGAGCCTAACAAAGAAACTGTAAGCGCTTCTCCAGATCCTAATGGTGGTGCCGTCCTTCTGTCCTTCTCTTCCCTCTTTCAGAGAACCCGCCAAGTGACTATCAATATACACCATGTCTAAAAGGAATCATGTTTAGTACCAATTAATCGGCTCTGTCAGATGCAATATTCTTTGGCGAAATGAACTTAAAATTACATGTTATCGTGACTAGCCAATGGAGTTTGGTGGTTTGCTAACAAACTAGGAATTATATATTTAAAGTTCATTGATGTTGACATGTTTAACATGAGAATGTTGTAGTCAGACACACTTTCTGTACCTATTTTCATCTATTCTCATAGAAAGACTTAGCAAATTATATGCTTGCACCATCGTGGAAAAGCCCTTAATTGGTTACACATGTTTAATTACTGTTGTAGGCAGCCACTTCCTCTGTCTCCCCTAACCCTCTTGTGCCGAATAACAACCGTGTTTAATGAACAACTCTAATTCACACCTGATCAAATAAATAGCCGTGGGGGGCGGGGGCGGGGAGATCGACCCTCGGTGACACTTCCGGTGCTTGCTTTTTGGGTCACCATGGGGTGTGGTGCCCACCTCTGCCTGGTTTGGTGTGCCAGCTTGGCTTGGGTGCCATTGACTTGAAGGGTTTTTGTTTTTGTTTTATCGGCTTGCAGATGGAGTTGGACAGCAACAGATCGTCTGAACAGAAGCAAGTGTCACAGGCCAGTCAGCTTGAGGTGGAGAGCAAACCAGCCCCAGTCCCTCCTGAAAAGGCACTGGTGTTCCAATGCTAGTACATGGACTTGCTAAAAAGTCTCTAACAGTTTTCTTTTAAGGTCTCTTTCTTTCTTTTTTCCAGGGGAGAGGTTAATTCAGCACCATACTAAGGAGAGAAATCTACTTGTTGGTTTTGTCTGTTTGTTTGTTTGGTTGGTTGGTTGTTTTTTAAATTTTGTTCCAGAAACTCCCAGTGCTCCTTGCCTGGAAAATGAAATAAAAATATTTTTGAGGCTGGTCTGTCGCTTTCCACGAGGCCATTATTTCCAGGTAATTTATACATGCCTTTAAAAATTATTAGCAGCATTCAATTAGCATTTTCTTAACTGGCTAAGCCATTTGAAGGGGAAAGAACTTAGAGCTGCAACCCATAAACCCCATAGACTTTTAAACTAGGCTCAGTGCGAAGATCAGGCTGCAGCAAGCGCTCTCATTACTGCGTGGGGGAAGGAACGTAATAGGTATCTGTAATGAGGTTGAGGGTAGCTAGGAGCAAAGACACAGCCGATTTATACCACAGATAGGCACATTAGCAAAACAAATACTCCGTGCTCAACTTTGCTCAATATATGCAAAACTAATTGTAAACCTGCTTAAGGTTATGGAACGGGGTTGGGGGTGGGGGGTGGTGCAGAATTTTTTTTTAATCATTGAATAAAAACAAACTTTGAGCTCCTCAAAATTCCAGTAACTTAATTTCGAAAGTTTTAACAACATGCCAGTTCTTTAACTTATGATTTCTCTTTAATTAATTGTATAATGTTCTTCAAAACCGCACATATCATACATTATATCATTTATCATGTATCACATACCATATATCATATATCATATTATATATTATATACGGACGTTAAAAAGCTTATTTGCATTAAGCAGTAAAATAAATGCACAGAAGTAGCAAAGCAGGAGACTGACTTTAAAAAGTTCCTTTCCAATGTGCAAAGCCATGATATAAAAGGTATAATCTTGGTACTAGTCAAAAATTGCTAAGGCCTTGAAATACTGTCTACACGAGTTTCCTTTAAGGAGATAGAAATGTACAGTACAAAAAATGCACAAAAATTGAAAGTTTAAAATTTAAATTTACAGTATCAGACAATATCCCATCAAAAGAATGCTTTACATTTAGTGTGTGTTTAGAAAAAATTCATTCAGAAGATGCTTCAGGGTGGGCTGACTTTGAGATCATTTAAAGTACATTCAGTGTAGACAGAATTAATCTGCATAACTGTAAGTAAGTTATACCTTCAAATATGAGCATTTCCCAGATTTTCCTTATAACATAGTGTAGCATTGTGACCCAGAACACGGGTGCTTTTCAGGCCCAAACAATTCTCTATTTACCTTAAAGATTTGCATTTTTACATTCCCATTAGTATTTTTTTTTCATTGTGTTAAAGTGCTTTTAGGGTTCACATCCAGATGCACTGACTGAAGCTGAGAAGGGAACCCTCAGGTAATTTCTTTTTCTCTTTCTTTTTTTTTTTTTCCCCACTGCAAGGGCTGCTAAATTATAAGTGTTTCTTAGCTCTACAGAGTGTGCCCGGAATATTTAAGCACATTCTACCAAATAATGTCATTTTGTTTAACACAATGTTAAGTGACAATTATCCCGACATAAGATACTTTGTTCAAAGTACAGTGATCCTCCACCTATATTCCTCACAGACTGAAGGAGGGAATTGTAGGGAAAAGGCGTTCTGACCCTCTGGAATCCTTAACAGTTCTTTATGTTAATGAGCCCAACAAGGAAGCGAAGCTTCATCATGAATTTCACTTTTGGCCAAAGAGTGATCTTAAAAACTACAGTCAGTGAGGGGGAAAATTCTTCAGTATGATTAGCATTTCTTATCTGGGGCAAATAAATTAGAATGACCCACTTAACATTTCTGCTGGGGTCTGTTTAAAAATGCCAGTAACACAGACACTTCAGTGTCTTCCATGCCCAAAGCTAGGGCTAGGCTCTCCAAATGTGAATGCAACCAGACCTCCTTTATAAAAAAGTTGGAGACAGGCAGAAATTTATTATGATAGGCACAGATACAAATCAAAGACTAATGTTCCCTCTGTGAAACTGAACTTGCCTCCCTCTATTTGAAATGTTTTTAAGTCACAAGATACTCTTTAGCTGGACTGACGGATGATCGGGAATAACTGAATGTGGTGTGCTTTCCTAAGGACAAGACTCTCTGGAACATCGAGAGGTTTTACTGCCTCACAGATCGTGAGTGTTGACTTCTGATGAAATCCTACAGAGAGGGAGAGAAATTACATGAGAACCTGCTTTTGAGCCCAGGCACGCATAACAGTGTCGATGTACGAAATTGACGGTGTTATTTGTTTCTGCAAGAGAGAACCCAGGTGGGTGCCCTGGCTGCTTTATATTTTATCACGTCACCGCTGCCACTGGCCTTTAACTGCCATCTTGTAAGCCCAGGTTATATTACCCAACCACGAACCGTGTCTCATTTAAGCGTACATTCTGAACTGGCCACCGTGCTAAAAAAGTAAAAGTTATTAACTCACTAGTTAATATTGCTAAAGTTTTTATTTATGGGTAACCGGAGTCAGAGAGACACTCTTCAAAAGGACAGCAAAAAGAAATCTTTAGGAAATGTATTGGCAATTCAAGTTTTTACTCTTTCTTTCTTCCTTTCTTTCTTCCTCCCTTCCTTTCTTTTCCTTTCTCTTTGAAGAGAGGACTTAAAATCAAGCATTCTAATTGGTCTCATCTGTGTCAAAGCAATTTATATATATATATATTTTTTGCCTGGTGGTTGTTCAACAGCTAAGATTTGAAACTCACTAGGCAGGGATTAAGCAGGCATTTTATAGCACTTCACTCTAAAGGTTACATACACTTATACGCTAAGGGGAGAGAAAATGCTAACCAGTTGACCAACTAATCCATCTGGGTGTTGGATAGGGCCTTCTTCCTAGTTAGCAGACCAGTTGGTTAGTGACAGTGGCTACCAGGTCATGATACCCATCAAAAAGCCCACGCAGCCCTCACTATTCTGGGAAACCAGTCATCTGCACTGGGGGAGGCAAAAGAAATAAATCTGGGGTTGGTTTGTAGCCCTCCCAGCACTTGGGATTCCTAACTCCACCTTGCAACAGTCACGTTTGTGACTGGAGAAGGGGAAGGCCCGCAGTCCCTCAGAGGAAGCCACAAGGCAGCTGCACAGCACTGGTTCTAAAAGTATTTTTGTATTCTCGTGTTTAATGAAAACCTCTCAGTCTTCCTCACCTACCGAGATTCCCAGTGAGTCTCTTGCTTTCACTTCTGGTTAGTTTTGGAAAATGACACCATTCTCATTCATTCTCTCTCTCTCTCTCTCTCTCTCTCTCTCTCTCTCTCTCTCTCTCTCTCTCTCTGTCTTCTAGAGCATGATGATCTGTCTCAAGCCCCAAGTGAAAAAAACGTGGCAACGTATACAGATGAGACTCCACGCTTTCTCTATACAAAGATTCATGCTCAGCTCTCAGCGAGGCTTAATTTTAGTTTTTCTTTTCAGAAGTGTAAAGAATTTCACTCATTATAAAGCAGCAGTAAAATTGATGATTTATGGCTTCCTTTCCTTTGCTACATATTTTCAATCCACTGCAATTAACAGAGGGAGAAGGCAAACTTGTTTAGTACAGAGAGAGGCGTGTTAAACTTCCCCTCTTAAACTTTAAAACGCCAGGTAGGTCTTCCCGACAGGAAACCCTACTTTTTCCTTTGTCTTTCTGTCTCTCAAAAAATGTAGCAAGCATTTCTCAAGTTTTCTCAAAGTCTTTGGAGACACTTATTTTCTTGCAAATTAATTCTTTTTTAACTCCTTATGATAGCCTTGAATCCCATAAAGAAAGATGAATTATCGCCATGCTGAGCCCAAGCTGTGTCACAGGAGGAGACAAATAGAGACCCCCACTGGGTTTAACAATGTAGAAGAAATTCCAGGCGCAAAAGAAAAATTTCTGTCCTTTCCCCCAGACCCGGAAGCCTGTGCTCACAGAGTTGAACAGTGGAGGGCAGTCTTGCTATGCTCAGGGCGGTACTGACCCACAGGATCCCTCTTACTCAGTGGCCCACATCACAAATTTGTTAAGTCACGACCACCTGTGGCACAGGCCCCAGGCGTCTTCTGTTTAAACTGGTTCAGTTCTAATCTGTGCGGTGAGGCTCCTCACCGGGGACTGAGACACTGTCCCTTTATGGGACACAAAGTTGAGGTAGCATCGAACACAGTTACTTTGATAGAAAGATGTTTGTAGCGCTTCAAGGCGTTTTCCAGGCTTGACTCCCCGAGCTTCATAAAAAAAAACAAAACAAAACAAAGAAAACCCAGTATCAACAACAAGATCCTCACAGACCTGAGACGTGTTAGAACCCAGTGACTCTGGTCGTAATTGGCTGAGGGTGGCTTAAACACAGAAATCTCCACGATCTGAGGCAAGAACATCTTTTCATGACATCCCTTCTACCAAGTGTCCATTTGACTGAAATCCGCTATCAGAGCTCATAGAAACCCTCCCAGTCCCTAACTCTCTTGACGAGGGGTTGGGAAATAGAGTGACCGAGCAAAATGGATTGCCGGCAGAGACGTCTACATTGAACTAGCTCTCACACTAGCACCACAACTAGGAAAGAGACTGAAATCACCTGTAAGTCTAAGGCTTTAGGCAACCGGGCCAGGCGATTAAATCATTTCCACCGCTGACCATCACGTCGAGGTACTGCTTCCTTTCTACTCCTTTCTACGGGAGAAATCTGCATACAAGCAGAAAGTCATCCCGAAAAAGCCACCACCCACCCCCACGACGCCAGTGACTCTGCATGTGTACAAACGACACAAGACTATTATCAAACAGCTCAGCCTGAGGCCACTCTGAGGACCCCACAAGGCTGAGGAGGGAGGACAAAGTGCCCTGGCACCTGCAGGGTTAATTAAACCGTTCAAGACGTAATGGCTACACAAAAGCCAAGCTAGTTTCTCTTCTTCCAAGAGCTATAAACACTTGTGCTGAGCTGGATGGCATTTGATAAGCTTGCACCGCACGGAACAAACTCGTGGGATCTCTGGTTAACACTCAGGACTCGGGAGTTCACTCTTAACAGAACGGTGTGTGGAGTTCTGTGGCCAAGGTCAACGGCACAGAAGCACTAATTGTATTATGAGCTTGACATCTAGCGGTCACCCCTGGCAGGGCAAAGCAGGCAAAGGTTAAATCAGCAAGGCTTGTCACCACAGTCCTAAGGACTCACCTTTAGGGAGAGGAGACACGAGTTGGCCAGCGTTCTGCCACCCACCTTCCCTAGGACCACACTTAAAAAAAAAAAAAAAAAAAAAAAACCAGTTCCATGCCTCACTGTGAAGAACGCACAGGGGGCTGCGCCTCCTAGAGTACACCCCACTCAGTTAGAGGTGAGGGGAAAGGTCCCCCCTCCGAGGGGAGAACACTCAGGAACCATCTGCCCCCTTTGGCGGCCAGAACCCCTTGCCTTTAATTAAGAAACAGATCAATCTTGGTCTTGAGCATAAAGGTCATTCCATTATTTTGTTAAAAAACTGTATTTTTCACTTTCTGGGGGCATTACTAGCTTTGTCTGTCTGGCAGCCACACAGTTAACCCAATACCTTAAATCATAACCGTGTTGAAATTACAACAGAAAAAAATCCAAGATAATTAAAAAAAAAACAGTTTACCTAAAACACTAAAATCCGATTTTTCACATAGATTGCGTGTGAAAAGCGCAACTCAACACGCACCTCACTGCAGTAGCAGAATTTCCTCACATGTTCCACATGTTCACGAGAATGTCTAAGATCCACTGGCCTCTCCTATACTGGCAACTAGTCAAGAAATAGTGGACAAAAACAAAAGTGAGCGAGACAGTAAAGGGAAAGAGAGAAAAAGGAAACCCTTCTTTTTCGTATTTTTTTTAAATGACACTCAAAACTAGGTTGCTGTATTAAAAGATGGTGAAAATCGCATTAGCAGCTTTAAGACGTTTAACTTACTTACACAAGACCTTGTGCCAAGACTTACACATGAGGATGCTAAATTCCAACTGATGGTCAGTTCACAAGAACAGAAATCTTGGCTCTGTTTACTGCATTCCCCATCCCCAAAGAAAATGCTCTGAAGGCCACCAGGAGGTGGACGGTGGGGCTGAAAATGAAATCTGACCTACTTTTTGTCTGTTTTCGACATCATTCTAGATACAAAGAAATAATCGGCTTGCTAAGTAATTCCTGCTGTTTCCCCCTCTGTACCTTCCCCTCTTGCTCTGTCTGGACACATCTGAAGAACCTGGATTATGCACAGCTTTGAAAAGTTTAGAATACACTCTACTTAAATGCCTTAACTCTTGTCTCATAATCAGCTCTCTTTAAGGTGGAATTCATTGGCGCCCATTTTAACAGTGCGCATTTTTAAACGGGTTAAGTTTTTTTTTTTTTTTGAACTCGATTTTAAAAAGAAATGTTTGCAAATTCTTTCTCCCCCTTCCCTCCTCCACTTACTTTTTCCCCCCCTTTTTTACCTTTCGTGTTTCAGAGAAAACAATCTGCCAGTGGTTGTAAGAAAGTGGCTTCTGTATTGTCCCTTTTGGTATGCTGAATTGTAAATGCGAGTACTGGGGGAGGGGGAGGCAGACCCTGCATATACAGATAAAAGAAAAAAGGTCTCCTCACTGAGCTCTGGTGGCTTTCTATCCCTGAACTTAAGCAGTCTGTGAATTCCACTGCTTAGCTCTTAGGTCGAAGCTTACCACATTTGAAAGAAATTTCAGGATAGCCACATACTGTAAACTGGTAGAAAATAAGAACACCTCGAGGTCATTAGTGACCACAAAAAGATGCATCCTCAGAACCGTTTTAAATTACAACATTCTTTTGTTCTTCCTTAAACACAGACTTTCCCAGGACTGAGAAATGCATCTTTAGTAACTGTCTTTATTTTTCTTTTTGCCGCACACGGTTGCAATGTCTTTAAAGTTCTTGGTAGGACTTGAGGGTGGCACTGTCAGTGCAAGTTTTAATTAGTTTTTCTTAGAAACGAAAATCTTCAGCTGGCTCTTGGGTGGCAGAGATCTAACTGAATCCCAGAGCTGAATCACATCTATTCCTAGGATGGGGAATAGTCACGAATAAACAATTTTAAGTGACAGTTTCTAGCAGGGAGTTGAGTCTCAGTAACTTAAAATAATATCCCAGGGTAACTCCAGAACTCTCCATAAGGTAGGGTTGCTTGCTTTCATGTAGATTTGTCATTCATTCCTTCAGTCTAAAAGGTGGAGAGGACCAAAGCTATTGCTGACTTTTTCTTATTGCTTGTCTAAAAACCAAATCCTGGGGGGGGGGGGACGACAACAACAACAACAACAACAACAACAAAAAAAAAAAAACCCAAACCTTAAAATATTCGGTTTCCACTGGAAATCAACATGACTAGGCATCTTTGGCCTCTATATTCATATTCTCTCTCTCTCTCTCTCTCTCTCTCTCTCTCTCTCTCTCTCTCTCTCTCTCTCTCTCTCATAAGGTATCTGTTCTGTATGGTATTAACAAAAGCCTTCAATTCCTCTGCAGAGGTGGACCTGGCGCTTTAATTAACTTGTCACACCCAAACTGATACAAAGGAACCATTTACTTCATTTCTAAAACACTGTAGACTTGGCTCGCTGGTAACTTCACGCAGCAGCACACGTTTGCCTCCTCTGCATGCAAAACAATTTAAGAATTTGAAATGACAATGGAGTAATTTAGTTTACACAACCATTTACCTTAAAAAAAAAAAACAAACTACCTCTCTTGGCTATGTTAGAGTTAAGAGAGCATGAGCATTCCTTGACTTCATGGAAACAGACTATTTTTTATGCTCCAGGAACAATCTGCTTCAGAACAATTAAATCAGAAAGAACTTATTTTAATAGTTTGCCTGAACTACCCTTCAAACCCGAACAGCACATGCAGCTTTACTAGGGCTCAGCCTCAGACGGGCTATTTTTGGCCTGTTGCAAAATATGATGAGGAACTGTGGTAACCTCAGGCTCAGAAGTCCGAATGACTGTAGAAAACACAGCCTGGATAGAAACACTGCTACTGAAGGGAGAGAAAGCCTGTATATGGAAGAGTCTCGAAATAAATTCGAGCAGCGAGCAGAATTCAAAAGAGAACTCGTAAATAATTGACTATCTGGGGTTTTCAACACGGTCGGGGTTATATATCCTCTGACATGTTTACACGATTAACTTTACCACACTCACATTTCTGAAGCGAAATTAAAAATGAACAACAGTGCCTCGGCTTGCTAATTGTTAAATACACGAGGTTTTACTCTATTAATTAAAATATGCTTTAATAAAAGGCGACATTGCACATTTTGATAACGACCCTACAAAGCGGAGAAGTATTTACACTGTTGCATTTTAGAGCGGCTGTGAAAGCGGATTTTGAGCTATTCAGGAGCCGCAATAATGAAGCTTTAAAATTCCTCACTGGGATGCAGTGTAGTTCTTTTGAGGGAAAGACTGTCTTTCTCATTCGGCAGAAATAAATCCATTCATTTGATCATGTAGTCATTGAGGGTAATACAAAACAACCCAAGTGTGAGAAATTCTATGTGAAGAAGTAAACAAAACAAAAAAATCCATTTCCATGACAAAAAGATTCTTTGTCCCTAATCTACCCAACATATGCAAGCGTTTCTTTTTAGCATATCGCCCGTTCTAATCTTGGCTGACTTGGCTGCAGAGATGCGGGTCCCTCACCTCACGGCAACAAAAAGACCCAACGAGTCCCATTTGATTTAATTCATTCCAGGGCTGCTATGGGCATTTTCTCACTTTCGACTGCGACGTGCATGCTTTGTCAAACTTTACCGCTGTGTGTGAAAAACTTAAATTCCGTCTATTAGGGTTTTTGAGGTTTGTTTTTTAAAGAGATGCTATTATTTTCATAGCTAAAAAGATTATTTAGTATCTGCCTCTAGGCAATTTACAATAGACTAGGTTCATCATAAAAGTTGGCTTTTAAGGAATAAATTATTCGAACTAGTTGGGGGACTCTGTCATACGCAGCCGCCCCTCCTCGGCCTCCTTGCTGGTGCCCTGAGGACCCTAGCAAGGCGGGCCAAAACTGGCGCCCAGGGCTCACCATTCAGGGTGCCATAAACTTAAGGGTGCCAAAGTTCAACTACACTAAATTCGCATCCTCTCTAGTGTTTAACTTCCACATCGCCCATCCTGCACTTTTGGATGGTACTAGGAGGAAGTTCCTACCATCGAAGTAACTGCGAAGGTGCCTCGAGAGCCCGATTTCGGTACGTCCAAAAGAGTATGAAAAGGCCGAAGGGAAAAACTTGGAATCCGCCAGAAACGTGCTGAGGTCCTACCGCACACACGCACTAGCCCCCAAAAGAAACAGCTGTGCTCGCGCCCCACAATTCCCTAGTCGGCCATTAACGAAAGGCCAAGAGACATTTACTTCCCCACTTGCTTCCGAAAGGGATGATTGGATTTGTCAACGCTCTGGGACACCGCGGGGTTCGCGGCCTGAGGGTCACCCGAGGCGGCCTGCTGGCGGTATCAGGGACAAGCAACAGAGACTGGGATCACCGAGGTGGCGTTGGGCCCCCGGGTAGGCTCCAGGCGAGCACCGGCTGAACACCAAGGCGCGCGGCGCCGAACAAAGCTGGCCAGGAGGCAGCTTCCAGGGCCCGCGTCCAGCGGTAGGTGAGCCCCGGACGCGTTCCCCGCTGCTGCACCCTCTTTGGGGTCAGTTCTGAGCTAGACCAGGGGTCCTGGCGCGTTCTGGAGGCTCCCGGCCCCCCAAAGCAGCGTGTGGGCTCAGAGAGCCAGAGCCGCTTGGAAGCCGCAGCGCAGACCCCCCTCCCGCCCGCTCGCCTCCAGTCGGCCTCTGCCTCCAGCCCAGCCGACTCGGATCCGTCCTGGAGCAGCCCGGCCTCAGCGCCCTTCGCGCGCAGCTCCCCAAGTATGAGTAGCGGAGCCAAGTTTACTTGGCCCGCAACTCTTTTCCGCTCCCGCGCGCTTCGAGGGAGTACCAGTCCGGGTTGGCCAGCCTGGCCGAGGGGCCGGACTCAGAGCTAGCTCTGGCTCACGAGAACAGGGGAACTTTTTCCCACTCCAAGACGCCCGCAGTCGCTCCCACCGCCCGCGCTTCCCAACCTGGGTGGGCGCCCCAGAACTCTGGGCCACCCTGAGGTCCGCGGCCCTCACCGTGCTCCGAAGCCCCGTCCTGCGGCGGTAGCTCCTCGTCCGACTTGAGGTGCTGGGGCTTGGCCTGCTTGCGCCGAGACATGCTGCTAGCGGCGCTCCGGCCCCGTGCGGGGCAGCGGCATCAGCGGGGTGGCCGGCGGGGACAGCGCGGGGTGGGCGCGGGGCGGCCGGGCGGGCGCGGGGAGCGGGGCGCGGGGCGGTGGCGGCGGCTGCGCGGGCCGCGCATGGGGCTGAGCAATTAGGCTGGTGAATAATGCATGGCCATTAGCGGAGGGCCGCGCCGATTGGCCGGCCTCCAGCGGACTCCGGCGGCCTATGCAAATGAGGCCGCTCTCGCAATTAGCGGCCGCGCTGGCGAGGAGGGGCCGCGGCGCCTGCGGACCGGGGTGCGCGCCGCCCCACGCCGCTCACATCGCGGGTTCCACCGCTCGCCCGAGCTCAGGCGCTACGCTCCTCCGTCGCCCAGGTGCGGCTCCGGCGGGCCGGGGTGTGGCGCGGGCCGTGGCGGCGGCCCCTCCGTGCCGCTCAAGCTGAAAACTTTGGTGGCGTCCGCGCGGCGCCGTCTCCGCCGGCGCGCCGGGCTCGCCCCTTTATAGAGTGTCTGCGCCGCCGCCCGCGCCGCGCACACCCCCCCGCCGCCGCCGGGCCGCCCCTCCCGGAGCGAGCGGCCGCGGGCAGGGCTCCGGCCCGGCGCCTTTGTCTCGCCCGGGCCGCTCGGGCGCCGCACTGCCTGCGCTCCGGGTCGGCCGACCGCTTCTGGTCCTCGGGAAGCGACTCGCCTCCCCGCTCCGCTTGCCCAGCCCGCTCCGGCTCAGGTGTCCCTGTCTCTGGACTTTCTTTCCCAGCTCCTGTCCACTTCGCGGGGTCCTCCGGCGACCTGCCAGGCTCGGAGGCTCGCGGCCGGAGCGGAGTGCGCACGGTGGGGTGGCGGGACTTCGGCAAGAGCAACTTTCCGGTTCGGAAGCGGCGCCGGCCGCGCGGCTCCTCCCCTCCCTGCGTTCTCCTCCCCTCTGCTGTCCCCCGCCTCCCCCCCCACCCCCGGTCCCCACCGACTCCGGAGCGCCTGCCCCGCCCGCTGCCACCACCAGGGCTTCACGGCTCCGCGCCCGCCTGCCAGGGCCTCCCCACCGCGGACGGCTTCTTAAGTCCAGGGGAGGGAGGGGACAGCGGGGCCTAGGTATTGCTCCCCCCTTTCCGTTCCCGCAGGCTCCGTGGCCCCAGTGCCTACTATCCAGGCCTACGGAGTGGGCAACGAATGCGACTCAAAGTTCCAAGTCCACGAAAGTCCAGCGAGCCTGCCGCGTGTTGTCGGGATTTCGGGGATAACGTGGGGGCCAGGTGAGGGGGTCACGCATGTCTATGCCAGACGGGCACCCTTGGACAGCTGGCGAGGCGCGCTCCCCGCCCCGCCCCCCCACTCCCGCGGTCACGCGAACGCGGCCTCGCTCCGGCGCGCACACTCGCGCGCTCTCCTACACCGAGCGCACGCGCCCGCGTGCGTCCTCCATCCCAGAGCTGCCACCAGGATGTGCCCCAGGCCTCGCCGCAGCCGCTCCAATGCCCTTCTCCCCAGCATATGTTATTTTTTTCCCTTCTTAAATTTCTTATTTTTGCCTGTGCAAGTAGCTAAATTGCGGAGCTTGGCTCAGATGGCCTCCCGGAGTTTACCCTGGTTCGTTCTGTGGGTGGAGGGTGGGAAAGTAAGCTGACCCTCAGCCCCAATGCAGCGACTTGCGAGCTTCCCGCAGGGCTGAGGGAACGAACCGCCTACTGATGGACTCTCCTACCCCTCCACAGTATCCCAACTTATCTGACTATTCAGGCTCTTGGAAAGCTGTCTTTCGGCTCTACGCTTGGGTTTTCCCACACTGCATTCTCCCGCCCCGCATCTAAGCCTAAGTTCCACGAAGCAACAGCTTTGGGCTCCGGGAAGAGCGCAAGAGAATTGTGCTGAGGAAGAACGCGCACAGGTTGGAGTCGCCTCCAAACAGCCCCAAGAGCCACTTACGAAAAAAAAAAATTCCTTAAGGTTGGTTTGTTTTTCCTTTCGGTGGAGGGTGTACTTACTTAAGTGAAAAAAATTAAAAGCAAATAAAAGATTTTCGAAACCGTGAATTCTGTTTTAACACACGTATACACTTACGCACACGGATGGCACGTTCGCAGTTAAGTTACAGGGATGAAATGGCTCACTGTCGCTGTAACCACGCGGTGAAGTTCTGAATGGTTGCAGAGTATGGGGGGGGGGGGTCACACGTGCCTGGTTCAGAGGCGTTTGGCGACACAAAGTTTCCGTCTAGGAAGGACTTTGGGGCGACCGGGGCAGGACTTTTACTATAGAAAAATGAACAGAGAAAAGCAATGCAATACGGGGGGGGGGGGAGAGATGGAAGTGTTGTGATGGGAGAAGGTATAATGTGTGAAATGAAAGATTTTGCAAAAATGTATAAGGCCAATAAGAGTTTGACAGAAGTTGCAGTGACTTGGCGAGATTGTCACATGTCATCTGTGTCCCGCAGCTGGCTAAAAGTGCACCGATTTTTATGGTTTGCTTTTCTCTCCCTCCCTCTCTATCTCCCTCCCTCTTCCCCCTCTCCCTTTCTTCCTTTTTCTGGCACACTTCAAGGGAGAATCAAAAGCGGGTTCCCACAAAGTCTGAAGTCTTTCAAGGAAGATGGATCCCACTGGATCCCATAACCGCCTGGTCCCTATGGACTCTTCATTTAGGTCATGTTAAGCCACTCTCAACCCTTTCCTTGTTGCTTGAGGCCCTCTTCCATCCTCTTCTCGAGCCCACCCCTCCTGATCTGTAGCAAGCCGGCATGCTCGCCCCAGGTCTTTCTTCCCAGTGTAACTGTTTAATTGGAAGACTTGCTTTGCATTTTC
This sequence comes from Rattus norvegicus, assembly GCF_021556685.1. Classification (NCBI taxonomy): domain Eukaryota; kingdom Metazoa; phylum Chordata; class Mammalia; order Rodentia; family Muridae; genus Rattus; species Rattus norvegicus. The sequence continues at coordinate 76,450,436 of NC_141551.1, forward strand.
TATGAGGTGTGGTTCTGGGAGGACCATTCTAGTCCCTCCAATGAAGGCGAATCCAGGTCTGGCCCTTGTAAAAGGAGCTAGCCCTCCGATTCCAGAGGTGTGGCTGGACTGATGGGAATAGAAGGGTGAAGAAGGTGGGTGGGGCTCAGGCAGAAGTGGACATTGCTAACCCATCTCTTCAGCGAGTGTGTAAGGATGCCGGATGCTGAGGTCTCCATGTGGGACCTGGCCAGGGTGGTTTGCCATGGCAGGGTCGAGGTGAAACCTGGCTGAGCTGTGTGGTTGAGATTGCAGGCTACCCCACTCCCTTGAGGCCGACTTCGCTGGAATTTCGTTGAGAAGATGTCAAGGGCGCTGAGGGAAGAACGAAGCCCTGTGTGTGACAGAAGCCTATGTAGATCCCCTCCACTGCAGAAGGGCCACACTCAAGTGGATCCCAAAGGCAGAGACCAAAGAAGAGGGTTTTTTTTTTTTTTTTCTTTTAAGGGAAAATTGGAAAACCTAACTTCCTGCTTACCTAGCCTCTCCCTCCCTCCCTTTCTTATGCTTCTATGGTAAAGCTTTCATTGTTCTTATGCAGTGTGGTAAATTTCAATGAAAAGAGTTTGCATCTGAAGCCTTAATCAAAACAGTCTATTGCAAAGTGACAGGGTGTCGTGGGGGTATTTCCCCCAATGAGGCAGGAAGCAGGCTCTCGGGCTGTGCCCAGAAGAAGTGCACGCTCCACTGTAGTTAGAGGAGCACACAGTAGTACAGTGTGCACACGGAGCATGCACGCTTACGGCATGACCACTGTCTATTAAGACATTGCAATACCTAAGCACCATTGCAAAAACAAAAGTTGCTTTTCTTCCCTGTAATTAAATCTAATTTGTTAATTGTCTCTCCCCCTGCGATGCTGTTTTCGTCTTAAGAGGTGACACGTTATTATTTCGTCTGCTTAATGATATTATTTACAAATTAATACTGTATATTTTACATTAATGGAACATATAATTAGGTGTTTGAATTAATTTGTATCATTTCTTCACATGAAACAGAAAGCCTGTCTGCAAGATTGACCTGACAAGGAGAGGTGACTAGTTGATTTCTGACTTCACTGGTCCCTGAAGATACCTGACTCTGGATCCACACGAGACAGTTTTACATAGCTGGACTTGACATTTTCTTTACAGCGTGGTTATTTCTCCAGTTCCTTCACACAGAATAGGTATTCAAATATTAGGGCTTTTGTTTTCTGTCTTCCCTTCTCCCTCGCCGTCACTCCCTTCCCCTCGGGTTCCTTCCCCACCCCCCACCCCCAACTTTTGTTTTAAGTCCTTTGGGTTAGATTCAGCATGGTGTTTGCCCGTCTTCAATGCTGTGACAAGTGACCGCTAATTGGTTCTCACCAGAGCAAAGATATTACCATACTAATATTATTATTGGTAAGAAGAGGTAATTGATAACACCACCTGCCACTCTGGGGCAATCACAATGATAAATGTTTCCATCAACAGGAAATCTGTGCTTGGTGTACCACAGCCCAACGCAAACAGCATGTCAAGTGCCAATTATTGAGATGTTGTTTTCCTATTACAGGGTGTGTGTGTGTGTGTGTGTGTGTGTGTGTGTGTGTGTGTGTGTACCAGAAAGCATGTAGTCAAGAATTATCCTTGTCGGGGATTGGGGGGGGGTGTTTTATTTGAGCTTGAAGCTCTTCCACTTGAAGTTAACTAGTTAAATCCGGGCATAGCCCTGCCCACCCCAGATTCAGCTCAGCCTCAGCTCTGATTGCTTTTTGCATTCAAAGTCATTGAAATAAATGCGCCCAGATTCTTTTAATAGGAGGGAGCCATGTGCTTCATATTTAAATCCGCCTTGCTCCCTGTGCCTTGGAGCCTTGCTGCATCGTCCCTACAGGGTACCATGCAGCTTCACTAGAGGCATCACGGTGAAGCAGTCCAGGACTTAACACACACACACACACACACACCACAGTCATCTGCATGCCGTGGGCTACAAATGTTATGGAAGTCCTCCTCCCCTGACCACCAAACTTTGAATCTGGGCTGCATATGGCTGGGAATCAGGTGCTTTAAGCATATATATATATATATATATATATATATATATATATGATTATATAAATGATGTCAGGGCTGAAAACTTTGACTCCCCTGCCTGTGGGGGAGGCTCAAGTGATTATTATTAGCTTGCACTAATAGATGCAGGCCTCAAAAGGCGAAATCAGCTATTGATAATTGCAAGAAGTATAAGGCAGCTACTGTATCGATCGCCTGGCCCCTTATTCCCCTGGTATGGGAGAGATAAGAAGACTCACTCTTTAGTGCAATATAATTTCTTTTGACCTATCTGCTTGCTACAGACTTATGATGAATAGCCGGAGTGGCTAAAGTCCTTTATCACGAAAGTTACCCCTTGATATAATATTGATTCTTTATAACTAGCTCCAAACACAAAAATCAAACTGTCCTCTTGACCATCATCATCATCAATATCATCACAAAGCCTTCGGAATAAAGATCAGCTGCAGCCTGAAAACGCTTTCTGTAATCTCCCTGGCTAATCTTTATTTGCTGATGATGAAAAGGGGGAAAATGTGTGTGTGTGTGTGTGTGTGTGTGTGTGTGTGTGTGTGTGTGTGTGTAATGTCATTTGGACGAACACTCTTACACATCCTAGGTCAAAGCAGGCCTGTTTCTTCCGGGGAGTGCTTCATGGCAGGCTGATGTGCTCAGGCCTGCTAGGCCTGTCCTTGGAGCTGTCCCCTGGAGTCTTGGGTCTGGGGGGGGGGGACTAAAGGGGCTCAAAGGCTCCTGGCTAGCTGCCTTGCACTGGAGATAGGAGTGGCCCAGAGCCTTCTGCTCAGCCGGAAAACATCCTCTTCCTGGGTGCTCTGACCAGCCTGAAGCCCTGGCTCCCGAGAGGAGATGGGGCTCGCCGGGTGGGCTGGCCAGCAGCGAGGGGCCCTTCAGCCTAGAGGCGACATCAAAGGCTGCCCCTGCAATTCGTGTGCATTTCCCTCAATTAAGGGCATTTCCTGTCCTCTCTGCTTCTCCGCTCGCCCCGCCCACCCCCACCCCCACCCTCCACACCAGCCTGGTCTAAGGGCACGCCGGGGGGACCAGAGATTTGTAGTCGATTCCCCCAGGAACGTGCGTGAGGACGCGTGTACGCGCGTGGGCGCCGGAGGAGGTCCACCGAAGGTCTATAGTGGCCGAGTTTCAGGCACATTTGGGGAGGTGTTAAGTGGAGGGCAGGGTGAAGGTGAAGAGAAAGTACTCCTGCCTCCTGGAGCATTCTAGGCCCCACAGCCCAACCTTAGAGGCTTTACTTCTGGCCTCCGCCAGTGGCTCTTTATGGACCCCAAGTGCAAGATTCTCAAGAGGCCCCTCCATTTAACACACCACTGACTTTGATCCCTTCCCACACGCATTTCTGTAACCTTCAGATGTCAAGAGCCAACCCTGTGGGGGTTGGGGACAGATGAAATGGATGCAAGAATGTTGGGCTGCTGGGGCCAAGGCCAGGGGACCACCCCCTGCAGTTTCCTAATTAGCACAGCGGTAGGGGCTGGGGCAGCACAGGGCGTCTCTCTGGAGTTCTGCCCCAGGCTGGGAGGACTAAGTCTCTCACTGGGCAGCCTCCTTAGAGGTCTTGAGTTCCTGTGCCGGTCCTTGGGAGCACGGACTATAATTTCTAACACTCCCATGTGGGCGGTGCCGGTAGATGGTTTTAGTTCCCAGACCAGTTGTCAGGATCGCATGCCTCTTTAGCCAAGAACCACCTCTCCTACAGCTCTGGGTCTCGGTCCCTTAGAGGTCACTGGGTCCTGAAGGATTCCACCACGTGGGGACCAATCAGCCCATTGCTGCTGGAACACATCGTGGAGTGAAACACACAGCCAAGAGCTTGGCGATTGCACAGGACTGGTCTAAGGCTCTATGGAGACCCTAGTCTCCAAATATCCCTGTTAATAAGGGATATGTTAGGATTCACACAGGAGACAGAACAGCACTCTTCATAACAACAGGCTCAGGTAAGTTTGCTGTGAAGTTGACTCTTTGCCTTCTTGGTTCTTGGCCTTCTCATTGTCTCAGAAGTCATTTGTCTAAGTTCAGAGATGCAATTCTGCAGAAGGGAGAGGAAGGTGTTTACCATAAGGCCAGGACTACCTCCTTACAGGACAGCCGGTTCTGGGTGGGGCTCCTGGTGACCTAATGCCAGATTGTGAGGGAAACAGCCCTGTGGTGGGGCAGCCAGGCAGCCAGGTTAAGATTGTCCTGTCAGAATCTGCTCAGTCTATAGGAACAAGACATGATGACATCAAGGTAGAGCCACTTTTGAGACCTGGGCAAAATGAGTTGGACCTGCTTATTAAAGTGGATGGAGGAGTTTCTCTCCGAGCAGAGGAACCAGGTTTAGGGAAAACCAAGCTGTTTTCAGAACTAAAGTGCCAGAGATTAACAGGATGCCCACCAGCACCCTTCTGTGTCTTCATGTCCTTCAGGATGCTGGCCACTTCAGGGAAGCCTGGCTAAATGCATTCTGTGCTCTGAAGCATGAATGCTGGATGCATCAGGACTTTTCTGCGTAAAATAAAATGTTTAGCTGAGAGGTAGCTTGGTGACAGAACACTTGGTTAGTGGGTATGATTCCCCAGCATCCATCCCAGCTCCCTCCACCGAAAAAGGGAGGATTGTAGGACAGCCATTATGTATGAGGGGCGAATATCAGCCACAAGAAAGGACAATTTAAGTGGCCATTTCAGCAACACACTAGAACATCCACCAGCGCTATAAACTCAGAAAGCTGGGCTTCCCACACTGCCGGAGTTTATTGTGCATTTTCAGGAGCAAGGAAGTCTCCGGTGTCCATCAGTGAGCCACTGAAAGGTTGTGGTTTTGTTTTATTATAGATGTCTTACCAAGAAAGGACTAGTTTATTCTTCTGCTCGGTGACTGTGAGTTATTAGCATGTGGCCTTCTCTTAAGGGGAGGCAGCCTCTGTAGGCGGAATGTGAGGAAGGAAGGGTCTTGAGAGTATACCTGCCACTGTGGTCAAGCAGCAGCCCTTTATTTTCCTGTCAGAGCTTCATGACAGAGTAAAGAAAGCCCATCAGAGAAGGACGGTAGTCATGGGAGTCTGAGAAACAGCCGAGTGTGGAAGGTAAGAGAGAAGAGAGAAGGGCTCTGAAGCCGAGGCTCAGAACGGCTGGTGGGGCTCTGAAGGTGAGAAGGGTTCCCCTCTAGGGAAGCACAGAGCTGGGAGCTGTGCATCCCACAGATAACAAGGGCATCTCTCTGACTGCACATTCTAGGCTGAAGTTCAGCCAGCAGCCCTTAGTACCGGCTGTGAACACCTCCCTGGCATGGAGAGACCACCTAGGGAGCAGGTTTCTCTGAGTTCCTTTGCTAAAGTAGACTGCTGAGGAAACCATTTCAGGCAAAGCTGAGACAAAGTAATCTTCTTTCCCCACACAGTCCGAGGATACAAAGTAATCTTCTTTCCCCACACAGTCGGAGGATTGGCGATCTAGTCCCCACCCTCTACCCTCCCCCATCTTACCCTCCACCTCCCCACCCGCTCCTGCAGCCGCCATCTTCCCTGGTTGGTTCTCCTTTGCAGTTCTGATGTACCCATACTAAAGGCGCACAGGCTGAGTCTCCTGTAGAAGACTTCAGAACCAGGAGGAGGTTCCAGAAAGACTTCCTCGGTCATCATCACCATGTGCAGGACTGAATGGATGCCTGACAATTCAAGAGAATGGCTATACCAGTGTACATGAACGTACAGGAACATATGTTAAATATATAGGCCCTGGCTGAATTCCTCGATGCTGCCCCCTGCAGCTAATCTGGAGGCAGTGTTGGAGACTCCTGCTGCTGCTGCTGGTGTGGGTGGATTTTCCTGAAGCTTAGTTTGTCTTCTAAGTCCATGGCATCCCTAGGCACCATGCCAGGGCTTCCAGGTGCACTCTGTAACTTCTGCAGTCTTTCTGCTTTGGGTACTCACCCTCTGACAAACGCATTGGGGTAGATCTCGAGGTATTAGTGACATGGTCAAAGCTTGTTAGTGAAGGAACCTGCACTGGAAGGAACAGGGAAAGAGACCATTGTCCGCCTTAGTCCATCTGTCTGTCCCTGGAAATACTCTTGATGAGGTTGTGTGTGAAGTTTCTGCACACGGTTTTCCCTTTTGCTTCTCATACAATGGTGCCACTGCCTTCTTCAAAAGCTGCGATCCAGAGGAGCATCCCAGTATGGCTGTTACTTTGTGGCGACTGAGGCGGAGGAGGGCATTTTCTTCTGTAGAAGGGCTCGCCCACACGATCTCATTTCTTACCCTTGCCGCTCTGGCCTGGCTGTACCTTCTGAGCCCGTCGCTCTTGGATGGCTACTTACGTCTTCTCTGTGGATCATCAAACCTACCTGAAACCGTGGGCTTTCACCCCTGACCTCCGTCTTGCCTAGTGCTTCCTTTGTTCTTGTTGCTTCTTGTCGTTATTTTTCAAGAATTGTTTTCAGAGGTGGGACTGTCTTGCTCACAAGTGTGCACGTGTACTACGCACGTGCCTAGTGCCCACGGAAGCCATAGGAACCAAACCTGGGTTGTGAGGATGAACAGTGCACGTGTTTAACTGATAAGCCAGTTCTTCAGCCTCTTGGTTTGTTTGTTTGTTTTGTTGTTTTTGGTTGTTTGTTTTTCTTTTGAGACAGTATCTTACTACATACCCTAGAAACCCACATCTCCCTGCCTCTGCCTCCCAAAGGCGGGATGACAGGCAACGTGCCGTCAAACTGGCATGGATCTTCTGATATTTTCTTTGAGGAAGCTCCCCAAGATTATTCCTACTTCATTCTTGGGGTTCTGTTCTTCCCTTTGTTGTTATTGTTGGGGATCATGAATGCACTTAAAGCTGAATTTTAAAAGAGAATCTTTCGGGGTTGGGGATTTAGCTCAGTGGTAGAGCACTTGCCTAGGAAGCGCAAGGCCCTGGGTTCGGTCCCCAGCTCTGGAAAAAAGAACCAAAATAAATAAATAAATAAATAAATAAATAAAAGAGAATCTTTCACACTTCAAAACTGTCATGAAATTGTTTTTAAAGTAAATTCTCATACACACATGCATGCACATACACATGCACACACACTCACACACGCACACTCATACACACACATGCACACCCGCACACACTCACACACATGCACATGCGCACACACACACACTCAAACACTCACACACACTCACTTCACACACACAAACACACACTCATTTCACACACACCCACACACACATGCACACACACACTCAAACATGCACACTCATACACGCACATGCACATGCGCACACACACTCAAACACTCACACACACACTTCACACACATACACTCACACACACTCACTTCACACACACTCAAACACTCACACTCACTCACACACATGCACACTCATACATGCACATGCACACACACACACAATCACACACATGCACACCCGCACACACTCACACACATGCACATGCACACACACACTCAAACACACACACTTCACACACACACTCAAACACACACACTCACTTCACACACACATGCACACTCATACACGCACATGCACACACACCCACACACAATCACACACATGCACGTTCACACGCACACACGCTCGCACGCACGCACCTGCACTTGCCGTCTTGATGGCTGTCTCAGCTCTCTCTGTCTCCGTGTCCCTGCCGTGGGTGTCTGACGCTGTCATGGAAAGTGAAGCCTCACAATACCACTTCTGCCCATCACAATATCTTTACGAGTCTCCTTCGTTTCCTTAGCTTAGTTTTTACTATTTCTGCTCTAGAGCACTGTTTTGAGGGAGTTTCCACTTTGATGCTCACAGGATATTGCCAGACCTTTAAGAAAGGGGAAAGCGGGCTGGGGATTTAGCTCAGTGGTAGAGCGCTTACCTAGGAAGCACAAGGCCCTGGGTTCGGTCCCCAGCTCCGAAAAAAAAAAAAAAAAAAAAAAAAAAAAAGAAAGGGGAAAGCGAACCTCTGACTTACATGGATGGGTGGTTTGGCTGCTGGAGATGTTATATCTGTGCCTTCAGCTAGGTTTGGGATGCTTGCCTCAGTATTAGGAACATGCCAATCCAGCCCCTGTGTGTGCGTGTGTGCATGTGAGTGTGTGCATGTGAGTGTGTGTGTGTGTGTTTTGCTTGCTTGCTTGCTTTGTACTGGGTTCAACCCAGGGTCTTGTGCAAGGCACACCTGCAGGCTTCGATTTCTTGATGTCAAGTCAGAGAAGAGGAAAAGATTGCATAAAAGTGATTTATTTGGGGCTCTGAAATGTGGCAGAGCCACAGCGAGCACTAGTGCAAACCTAGTCTTGCCTTGTGTTGGCACCGTGATCAGTTACAGAAGTTCTCACAAGATGGGAGATTGGTCAGGGACAAGTGCTCACCAGAGAACTGAGGCTGGATGTATCCTGTTGACCATTTCCTCAGCTGAGTCTCCTTGGTGATCAAGTACCTCCCAGAGGAGTCATGCCTGGAAGTTAGGGACACCTGGGTAACATTACATTCCTCACATATGACCATATCCTTCTTCGAGGTCCACATAGATCTTTTTGGGCTTTGGGGTTTGTGCAAACATGAAAACGGCCATCCACAGATCTCAGGAATATCCGAGTTGTCAGACTTGACCGGAGCAAGAGGGAAAACAGCAGTGCACTGTGGGAAATCCCCATGCCCAGTGCATGATGAGAAATCTCCATGCTGCGGTGCTGTGGGGTGGGCCTGAGGAAACCTTCGGCATGCACTCCTGTTTTTCTCTAATGCCTCTGGACAGCCTTTCACTCAGGGTGAGACAAGATGGCAGCGCTCATATCGACCTTCTGCTTCCTGCCAGGAGGGGAAGACACTGCCTCTCCTTAGACACTTGGACATGTCTGACTTTCTGATTGTCAGTATCTGTAGATATCCCAAGGTTGTGGAATTTATTGTTATAACAGTGTCTTTGCCACAGTGTTGATCAAAATCAGGGAATTAGCCAAGCATTTTGTGTCTGTTTATAGAGAAGCTACAACCGGGGGAAAGAGACATATCAGCTGCTTTGCAGTAAGGAAGTGGAGGTTTCTCTCGGTAATGTCTTCTTTGCCCATTGTGCCCACTGTGTGTGGGTAGAAAATACGCAGGGTTTTATGAAATACATGGCTTATCTACTTCTGGGAAGTTCTGCTTAGTGCCTTTATCCATGTACCATTTAGCCATATATTTAAATATTCTTTATCCAGATACAAATATTTCTTATGTTCTGATATAGTTATTAAATTATGGGTATTTACAGGAAATGAGGGTGTACTGGCTGGTTTTGTGTGTCAACTTGACACAAACTGGAGTTATCACAGAGAAAGCCTCCCTTGAGGAAATGCCTCCATGAGACTCAGCTGTAAGGCATTTTCTCAATTAGTGATCAAGGAGGGGAGGGCCCATTGTGGGTGGTGCCGTCTCTGGGCTGGTGGTCTTGGGTTCTATAAGAAAGCAAGCTGAGCAAGCCAGGGGAAGCAATCCAGTAAGAAACATCCCTTCATGGTCTCTGCATCAGCTCCTTCCTTTTGTCTGCCTGAGTTCCAGTCCTGACATCCTTTGGTGATGAACAGCAATGTGGAAGTGTAAGCTGAATAAACCCTTTCCTCCCCAACTTGCTTCTTGGTCATGCTGCTTTGTGTAGGAATAGAAACCCTGACTAAGACAGTGGGCAACTAATGTATAGTGACCATGGTTTGTTTGGATTTTTTAAAATAGGAATTACTTTATGTTGTCACATAAATATATGATAACTACAATTTTTTAAAAGATTCATTTATTATATATTAAGTACAATGTAGCTGTCTTCAGACACACAGAAGAGGGCATCAGAGCCCATTACAGATGGTTGTGAGCCACCAGGTAGTTGCTGGGATTTGAACTCAGGACCTCTGCTCTTAACCCCTGAGCCATCTCCCCAGCCTGGACAACCACAAATTTAATGGTGAGGGGTTAGGGGGATGTTGGCCCAGAAACTGGGAAAGGTAATGACAATTGAAATGTAAATTAGAAATACCCAAGTTAATAAAGATGGAGAAAAAAAATGGCAGAAAGTGAAACTATGCATTAGCAGGGGCTGGAGATGTGCTTAGTGTTGTATTTCTGGGTAAGTTGCTCTCCCTGAGAGCTGAGAAGAACAGTGCACCCTGACCACTATGGGAAGGGGTACCTATGGCCAGGGCAGGTTAGAGATGTACCTGCCCTCCTGGGCTGTCCATATGCTTTCCTGAGTATGCAAGCACCCTGGCATTTCCTACTATGAAAGAATCAGGTTGGTGTGCCTCAAACTCCTTGTCTATGAAGAAGGCTTGCAGGCAGGCGACCTGGGTGTTGCCACGTGTGCGCTGGTAGGAATATATGCTGGGACTGCTCTGTGGCAATGAAAAGGTTGGGCTTTGTGAAGAACATGACCTCCTATGTCTGGAGGCCACTGCAGTGCATCTCCACAGGAGCTATGGCAGCCTCCTCTTACTGGCTGAGGCACTTGAGGTATGTGGGTCACTGCCTGGGAGGGCAATACTGAGTTCTGGGATGTTTGCAGCACAGGGATTGGGGCTGGGAGGAAACAGGATCATCTGCTAGGAATTCGGGTTCTGGGTAAGAGGTGTTTACTCAGAGCATTTTTGGGGAGATGAGAAGTCAGTAGACTTCAGGAAGGCAGGCAGAGAGAGGGAGCTGGGAATGGGGACGAGGGCCTTCTTAGTCATCTGCCTGTTGGAATGGATCAGCCAGAGCTCCCTGGAGGATGGACATCTCATGGGAATCTAGCGAGAGGTGTGGGGTGATGGGAGTTAGGGCAGCAGCAGGGTGATATTAACACACCGTAACTCCATTTTAGTAACAAGCTCTTTGATTAACTGTAAACTCCAGTGACAGCAAACACCGTGACTTCACCAAGACAAAGGAGTGTGTACACATGTGTATGTATAGAAATACCCGTGACTGTGCAGAAGTGTGAGTGTGTGAATGTGTGTGTAAGGGTGTGAGTATGTGTGAGAACATGTGGCAGAGGGTGTGGTTGTTGTGAGCGTCTGAACACATGCATTTGAGTGTGAAAGCATTTGGGTGTATGGATCTGAGCCTGAGCCTGTAGAAAAGTTGTGAGTGCGCGGGAGCATGTGTGGAAGTGTGAGCATGTGAGAGAGTATGTAAGTGTGTGTGTGTGTGTGTGTGTGTGTGTAGGTATGTATGGGAATGTGTGAGAGTATGTGAGTGTGTGTGTGTGTGTAGGTATGAATGAGAATGTGTGAGAGTATGTAAGTGTGTGTGTGTATGTAGGTATGTATGGGAATGTGTGAGAGTATGTGAGAGAGAGAGAGAGTGTGTGTGTGTGTGTGTAGGTATGAATGGGAATGTGTGAGAGTATGTGAGTGTGTGTGTGTGTGTAGGTATGTATGGGAATGTGTGAGAGTATGTGAGTGTGTGTGTGTGTAGGTATGAATGGGAATGTGTGAGAGTATGTGAATGTGTGTGTGTGTGTAGGTATGAATGGAAATGTGTGAGAGTATGTGAGTGTGTGTGTGTAGGTATGAATGGGAATGTGTGAGTGTGTGTGTGTGTGTGTGTGTAGAGGTATGTATGGAAATGTGTGAGAGCATGTGAATGTGTGTGTGTGTGTGTGTGTACTAGCCTCAGCCTGAGTGAGTGTGTGAGTGTGAGCATGTGTGTGCAGGAGTAGTGGTATGAATGTGAGCACATGAGCATGGGTGAGGGTGTGAATGTGCATGTGTGAGTACATGCACTTATATGTGACTGAACATGAGTATAGTGTGTGACTAGGAAGATGTGAGGGAACACATGTGCATGAGACATGTGAGTGTGTGTGTGACTGAGTACGTGTGTGCACCCACATATGTGTGTGTGTGTGTGTGTGTGTGTGTGTGTGTGTGTGTGGTACCAATGGTATGATAGCTGAGATCTTACCACCTGAGGTCAGGCATCCACTAGAATTGAGATAGGTCACCACACTGCTCAGCAGCTCCACGGAAAACACTTTGAATAGAAGTCTTCTCTGGTGGCCTTTCCCTTACTAACCATGGGGCACCCAGAGAGGAAGCCTGCTTGCTTATTAGCTGGGCTTGTGGAGTGGTGGCTGCTCACTGGGTCAGGCTGCTGGGTGGGCACTTGTGGGCCTTTCCCTCAGCTTTTCTTTTGGAGTGAGTTGTGTAAACTTGGGAGCGTTCATTTTCATTCTTCCATGAGAGTCAGTCACTTACTACAGTGCAGGGGCTGTACTGAGTCAGTAGGGTGCGTCTGCACATTTTCATCCCTTTAACCATTTTCTGGCCAGGGAAAAGCTGGACACGTGAACTCTGTGGGCAGGATCTTGCTTTATATAAACCTGATGCTGCTGGTATAAATAAGGCTGGTATAAATAATTGTCTTTTGTTCATGGTGTTTCTGCAGCCAGTTTTCCTGAGAGCAAGCAGTGTGGAGGAGGGAAGAGTAGAACGATCGTTTCCCCTGCAAGTGAGTGCCATTGAAGGGGTTTTGGTATGGCTTCAGCAGGTTGTCAGGTGAAATTCCTTTGGAGTGCCTGCATGGGCGAATCACCCTGCAGCATGGCTGCCTTTTCCAGGAGTTTAGAAGAAATAAAATGCACAAAACTCGGGTCCTTTCTCAAGCTCCCTGTACCAATGTCTGATATTTAAAAAAGAAATTACTTTGAGTGAACAGACCCACAGACCAGAGGATTCTCCTGCAGGATCACCCTACAAGAAACACTGGTCTTCGTGTGTGTGTGTGTGTGTGTGTGTGTGTGTGTGCATGTGTGTGTGTGCATGTGTGTGTACATATGTGTGGGTGTGAGTGTGTGTGCATGTGTGTGTCAGTGTATGTGGTGTGTGTATGCATGTGTGTGGGTGTGAGTATGTGTGCATGTGTGTGTATATGTGTGTGGGTGTGAGTGTGTGTGCATGTGTGTGTGAGTATATGTGGTGTGTGTATGCATGTGTATAGGTGTGAGTATGTGTGCATGTGTGGGTGTGCATGTGTATGGGTGTGAGTGTATGTGCATGTGTGTGAGTGTGAGTATGTGTGGTGTGGTGTGTGTGTGTGTGGTGTGGTGTGTGTGTGTGTGTGTGTGTGTGTATGTGTGTTCGAGCTCACATGTTTCTTCAGTTCCATTTATAGGGGGAGGAGGGTAGCAGGCCCATGGCATGATCTGTGAGTGTGTAGAGGTCAGAGGACAGGCAGAGGAGTTGGTTTTCTTTCTCTACCTTGTGAATCCTGGTCTTGGACAAGGCCTTACTGAATGGGCTCTCTCAGCCACCCTATGGAAAGTGTAGTGTGATTTTTTGCTGTTGTTGTTGAGGTCAAGGTCCAGCAATTTAAAACCACGTTTTATCGCCAGTGTAAGTTCTGTGTTTATATTTAACCCTCAGCTTCATTTTTCTGATTGAAAAATGAGATTCATTCTGTTTAACTTCTTCTAGCCTACTCCGATCTTGGTTAAACATACACCACTTGCACTTGCTGCTGCAGGCTGCAGTGTTTTAGCCGATGGGAGCAGGTCTCACTGCATTGACAGCCATCCTCAGGGCCTTTAGTTATTGGGCAACACCCAGAAAATGAAGCCTATGAGAAAGGCCACAGCCTGACCCAGACAGCAGCTGACTTACATTCTGTGGCTCATGTTCAAGGAAATCCACCCACTCAAACATGTGCCCTTTCTCTCTCTCTCTCTCTCTCTCTCTCTCTCTCTCTCTCTCTCTCTCTCTCTCTCTCTCCCATCCCTGGCTTGTTTTCTTTTGTGAACAGCATCTCACATTGTAGTATATGCTACCTTGGAACTCACTACATAGCTTAGACTGCCATCAAATTCATGGCAGCCCTGTCTTAATCTCCCAACCTCCCAGTAGGATGGTTGAAACTGTTTAAGGTATTTGTGTTTAAGAGGGACAGGGGAGTAGGAAAGGAAGAATGCTTTATTAAAACCATCACAATAAGAACAGATGAAAATGGAGGGGTACCCAATAAAATAAAACTCATGGCTAGTTTACCAACACCTTCTTTAGCTGATCCAACTGCCTTTAAAATAACATATTTGAATAACAATATTTGACAAGGAGGCCAATTTGGCGCGTCTTTATGAGAAGCAAATTTCAACACCAGTATTTTCCATAGGGTATAGACTCTTGTAATTCACTTTTTGGTCAATTTCTTCAGCCTTTGAACTTTTGAAAGGCATGTAATTAGCCATTACCCAAAGGAAGATGCTGAAGCAGATGGATGAAGGATTGCTAACTGATGGATACCCAGGTCTACCTCAATCCCAACGTTTGCCTCTCAGTGTAGCGGCAAGCTGTCGTTTCTTCAAAGTGGAGAGATCACCTGTGCATGTACTGGCAGAGGTGTAAGGAAGCAGCTTAGGACAGGGTGCACACACCACATTAATGACAAGAGCAAGCAAAGCAGGGTCCGTTTTGCTCCGGTTTCTACATCAATGATGTAACCAGTTCTTCCTACTTGTCCTGCTACATGTACTCTGTGACTGGTGTGTGCGTGTGTGTGTGTGTGTGTGTGTGTGTGTGTGTGTGATGTATGTGGTATATATGTGTGTGGTGTATGTGTGGTATGTTATGTATGTGTGCATGTGTGTGTGTGGTATATATGTGTGTGGTGTGTATGTGGTGTATATGTGTGTAGTGTGTGTGTGTGTGGTGTGTATGTGGTGTATATGTGTGTAGTGTGTGTGTGTGTGGTGTGTATGGTGTATATGTGTGTAGTGTGTGTATGTGGTGTGTGTAGTGTGTGTGCATGTGTGTGTGGTATATATATGTGTATGGTGTCTATATGGTGTGTTATGTATGTGGTGTGTGTGGTGTGTGGTGTGTATGTGTGGTTTCTATGTGGTGTGTTTTGTGTGTGTGCATGTGTGTGTGGCATATATGTGTGTATCGTGTCTGTGTAGTATGTTAGGTAAGTGTGGTACATATGTGTGGTGTGTGTGTGGTGTCTGTGGTATGTTATGTGTGTGTTGCATATATGTGTGTTGTGTGTGTGGTATATTTGTGGTATAAGTGTGTGTGTGGTGTGTATGTGTAGTGTCTGTGTGGTATGTTATGTGTGTGTGGTATATAGGTGGTGTGTGTGTATGTGTGGTGTCTGTGTGGTATGTTATGTGTATGTGGTATATAGGTGGTGTGTGTGTATGTGTGGTGCCTGTGTGGTATGTTATGTGTATGTGGTATATATGTGGTATGTGTGTGTGTGTGTATGTGTGGTGTCTGTGTAGTCTATTATGTGTATGTGGTATATATGTGGTGTGTGTGTGTATGTGTGGTGTATGTGTGGTATGTTATGTGTATGTGGTATATATGTGGTATGTGTGTGTGTGTGTATGTGGTGTCTGTGTAGTATGTTATGTGAGTGTGGTGTATATGTGTGGTGTGTGTGTCTGTATGTGGTATGTATGTGTGACTTCCCTTTCTAGTATCTGGCTTTGCATAGAAACATGTAATAAAGCACGGACTATAGTCCAGAACCTATGCTATACAATACATATGATAGACACTTGAATGCAGAAACCTGCTTTCTGGATGCTCTCTGCATGTCTGCGCTTGGTAGGAATTGAGCTGTCACAAAAACTTGTATTTGGGTAATTACTTTAAAAATAATTGGAGCGATCGCTAATTGCTGGGCCCTGTGCTGGGGCCCCTCCAGGTAGACCCCTCTTCATTGTTACCTGTTAATTGTGCCCACTGTACCTTGCCCCACCGCATCCATGCTGCTTGCTGAGCGCTGTCATTATAATTCATATTGGAATTAGCGGGGATTGTTTTCCCCCGGTCACGTGATGCTCGGATTTTGCTCTTATTCTATGCCGGACACGCATTTTAGTTATATCGATGCGGAGACATAATTTACTATTATTTTGTCACAATGCACCAATTTCAAAGGGAATTAAAATAACATCACATGGTGATTTTTTTTTTTTAAATTCCAGTGAATCTTAAATGTAGTTCTAGTAAGAACCGCCAGGAATTTCTTAAGCCTCGGTTTGTACCTCTACTTGTCTTCTCCGCATAGACATTTCCGGTTTTCTCTCGCGTCTCCCCTCGTTTCAGGTTCCACGGATGGTTGTCAGGATGCCAGCCAAGCGCCTGCCGCACCCCCCCCCCCACCCCCGTATGTAACATTAGGTTAAATGTCAGTGGGCTTGGTGCACCTTGCAGTGTTTACGAGAGAGCACACATAGGCTCAGCTTGGCTCTTCCTTTGGACTTGCTCAGAGGTCTGAGTCAACCGGAGTTCAGCTCATGTTTGGGCCTGCTGCCACACCTGCCTTTCAGTGAGTGCTGGGAGCTGCGGTCTAGGGTGTCCCTGGAAACCTTGGCAGAGGGCCTGGGGGTTGAATACCTGGGGTTCCCATTGAGTAATTCTAGAAGCAGCCCAGTGAGCTCAGCCTGTGCCAGGGAGCCAAGAGTGGTGGTCACTTCTCACCAAAGTACCCTGGCTGAAGGGACGTGGCTTGGGTTTCCTTCTTTGTGTACCTCACAAAATACTTTCTTGGGGGGGGGGGAGGGAGGGGGGGAACTGTTTAAATCCTGAAAGAAAGACACTGCTTATGCGAGGGAGCACTTTACTTTCTGGAAACGCGGCTTCCTCAGTACCGCTTACACATAATCCGGGTGTTTGGCACCGGCATTGGCCCCGTCTTCCTGGCTGTGAGAAGCAGCCCGCCATCTCAGGATGTCTGTGGAGGGAGAGGGCAACCCCCATAGATTTTAGGGCCACAACGGCTCGGTGGTGAAAGAAACAATGTCCTCCATTATGTAAAGAAGAAGCGGCAGTAGAGATTTGAACACAAACCGGTGATTTATATGTGGATAACTGGGCAAACCCTCTTAACATTCTGGAGCCTCTAGTTTCAGGCCTTCCAGGGCATTTATTCTTGGTGGTGTCAGAGAGTCAATGTATTTCTTTGGGGATTATCAGGGAAGGCTAACAGGCACATTACTGCATTTGACAAAATGTGACCCAAGGAGGCCCAGCAAGAAAAAAAGTGTATTTTACTTAAAACATACTCTTAAACTGGACAGTAAAACTTAGGCATATGTGAGATGTGCCAGAGGCGGCCATGACATCTTGACACCGTGAAAAGGCTGCACCAAGGCATTTAGCATGCGTGGTCTCTCTCATACCCGCCTCTGTGGTGGTGAGAGCATGCTCCCAGCAAGGCTGGCTGGGTACAGGCCATGCATGTCCCTTTGGCACTGGGTTACCTCACTCAGGATGATACTCTCAGGTTCTGCATTTTCAAGGGAGCCCTGTCGTTCAGTCTTGACCTGGGAATATATACTGAATTAGAAGGAACTCTTTCTCCGCATGGCCCCACAAAGCCTCAAGGACCTCAAGTGCCCAGTGTTTGTCTCTTTAATCCACTATAAGATCAGAAATCCCGCAAGGCCCTGGGTTCGGTCCCCAGCTCCGAAAAAAAGAACCAAAAAAAAAAAAAAAAAAAAAAAAAAGATCAGAAATCCCCCGCCCCGTGACGTCTCAGCTGACTCAATCACCATGAACCAAAATCCATTCTGCAGGGGTCCTTGGAAGAACTTCTCACCGCTTGGGGTGACTGGGGAGGGCTGTCCATCTTTCTCACAGCCTCTCTGAGCACTGTTATCTCTTTGGAGTTTTTCTGGGGAGCTTGGCCTCACCCAGGCAGGGAACAAGGAAAGCAAGAAGCCCAGCATCTTTCCTAGGTCCTTCCAAGTCCTTTGGCCTGTATGTCTTCACTTGGAAAAACACCGTATTTGATAGACTGTCCTCTGAGGCATCCCCCACAGTCAGGACTCATGACGTGACAGGCCTGTTTTCATTGCTCATAAATGATACCCGCCCCCCACACACACACTGGGCACACCTCATTGTGCAAAGGTACCATGGGGTCCATCCTCCATTTTGACATCCTAAGCATAAAAACTGAGCAGAGTGTGTGGTCCTTCAGACAGTCCGTAGTCTTGATGTGCTACTGGTGACAAGAGGAGTGTTGGCGCTCATAGCTCCTGCTGAGGTAGCCTTGACCACTGACTTGACCCCACACTTATCCCGAGGATACTGGGAAAGGTGAGCCAGGCGCCTACAAACAGGAAGTCACTTCATGGAAATTCCACTGTAGGATGGGTCAAACCTAAACTGAATTTGCATCTCGAATGGCTGTGTGTTTTGAATGGCTGTGTGACTGTGCTGCAAATATGTTTCCCTCTGGACAACTTGACTTCCTGCCTTGGCCCTTGCACTCCAATGCAGAGTAGAGAGGATCCATGGGAGGCAATGGAACCTGTTTCTGCACCCCATTGGGGTGCAACTGGACACCCCAAGAAACCGGCAACTCCTTATGGTCCCTAACACTTAAGGGAATGTGTTAGACCAACTTGCATGGTACTAAGGCCATCACTGACAGGGAAAGAAATGTCTCTTTCCACCTAAGTTTTGTCCACATTTGGTTCCAAATGGGAATGTTTATTTTAACATTATAAAATAACATTCCATGTGCTAGCAGTGGCTGCCAGTGGCTGAAGGTTTGGCTTCACCTTTCTGCTTTAGCTGAATTCCCGTTTCATGGACACTGTCCTCCAGCCGTAGACAGTCAGGATAAACATGGGGTGTTGGGGTGACATGCATCAGATGAAGGGCTGTGATCCCCAGAACATGTCTGATAAGGAGCTAGAGTGACAAGAAAAGCCCTTGGTCCCACTTGTTCTAGCCAAGGTGGTGAGAGGTGAGGCCTCCTCAGGGAGCCAGGCTCTGTCTGCAAGGAAGGCAGGTGGGCAGGGGGAGGGGTACAGAGAGGGTGGCACCTGCGGCAAATTCCCGGAGATGCTGCTTCTCGGGTAAGGGGACCTTGCTTGGCAGTCTTGGGTGGTTGGGAGGTGTGTGCTTGTGTGTGTGTGTGTGTGTGAGTGTGTGTGTGAGTGTGTGTGTGTGTGTGAGTGTGTGTATGTGTATGTGTGTGTGAGTGTGTGTATGTGTGTGTGCGAGTGTGTGTGTATGTGTGTGAATGTGTGTGTGCGAGTGTGTGTGTGTGTGTGTGTGTGTGTGTGTGCATTCTCTCATGCTGACAGTGGTCTCGTCTTTTTGTTTACCAGTTTGTTCATTATTCACCAGGACTTTTTCTTTTGGAAGGACACTGCCATCAGAGGACCCTGGGTCCACGTGTTCAGTCTCTCCTTCTTCAGGACCTCGGTGTATAGGCTACCCTGAGTTTCCCTCCTGTGTGCACGGTATGCTGATACCAGCTTGTCCTTGGTCTTTTCTCAGAAGGGGCAATACCTTGCAGCTCTTGCTCAGCTTTGTGACCTGATGAGTTAGCTGTGGGCAGGGCTGAGTGCCAACTCCCCTTTGAGCAGCATCGCCACTGTCATAGGACTTCCTCTGGAGTGGGCCAGCACCTTAGAGAGCAGACACCTGAGGGACAGTCCTCATTGAAGGCCATTTCCACAGAGAGTCGATTTTACTCAGCTCTAGTCTCCCAGACCTCCTTTCAGAAACTTCTGCACCCGGGGCCAGAACACAGGCAGCACGTGCTAGTGATAAAACATGGCCTGTTGACCCCCACACCCATGATGGTGAATAGACAAGGCTGTAACCGAGTAGTAACTCTTTGTGGCAAAGCCTGAAGCAAACATGGTGGCAAGAGGGGGTGGGAGTGTGTGCAGGGTGGCTTATGAGAGGTGACATCTGGCCACAGCACTTGAGGTGTCCTCCGCTGAGTCGGTTTCCCCCTGGCCCCAGCACTTGAGGTGTCCTCCGCTGAGTCGGTTTCCCCCTGGCCCCGTCTTACAGGACATGCAGTGTGAGAGCTGTGGAGAAAGGGCTGCTCTGCTTTGGTCCTTCTCTCCCACTGTGCTCAGCTGCCTTCTGCTCATGCACTTTAACCCCGAGGCTCCCACCATGACAGTTCAGCCCAGGGAGTGGCACTATTAGGAGATGTGGCCTTGTTAGAGTAGGTGTGTCATTGTAGGCATGGCCTTAAGACCCTCATCCTAGCTGCCTGGAAGTGAGTTTTCCACTAGCAGCCTTTGGATGAAGATGTAGAACTCTCAACTCCTCCTGCACCATGTTTGCCTGGATGCTGCCATGTCCCTGCCTTGATGATAATGGACTGAACCTCTGAACCTGTAAGCCAGTCCCAATTAAATGCTGTCCTTTTAAGACTTGCATTGGTCATGGTGTCTGTTCACAGCAGTAAAACCCTAACTAAGATACTAACTTTGACATTTGCTTGTCACAGCCCCAGACTATAATGGACAAAAGATTGGAACAAATTCATGCTTCTGGTCTTTATGCCAAGTGAGCAGTTTAGGAGACAACCACCAGAAGAGAGCTCAGAAATTTCGGCAATAAGCTGCAAGGTACAAGGTACAAGGTGAATGGCACTGAGCCTTACAGCCAACAGTGGCTAAATGTGCTGTGTTTTAGAAGACGCCCTTTTGGGTCAAGAATCTTGAAGTAGTGAGATCAAGATTTTTTTCCTCATGGTGGTTGTATTTAGGAACACACAAAAGTAGAGGAGCTGGCTGGAGGCCCACAGAAGAGGTCCCCCCACTTTCCCGCTGTCCCTTACCGTCACCTGGAGAATGTGGGGTTGCTGGACCCGTGCAGGATCATCGGTGATTGTTTGGTTTCATGATCTGACCTCATACAGCAAGGAATGGAAAGGGCTTTTATAGGTGGGGTTGGGTTTAGTGTTTTTCCTATAAAATAATTTCCACAAATTTGGCTTCAGGCTCTCCTTCTCTGTCTGATATAGGAGCCATGACTTAGAGGCCATTTTTTTGAGAATCTATAAAATGCACAACCCTGTGGCCACCAACCCCCAGCTCAGTTGTTCATGTCACAGAGCTACCTCTCTTTCCAGAGCCATCTGCCTGCTCCCTCCTGCTTTTCCTGTCCTCTTCTTTCTCCTTTACCCCTGTCTTTCCTCTCCCTCCTCTCCCTTCCTCAGTCCCTCCCTCATCTCCTTCCCTTCTTCCCTCCCCTCCCTCCTCTCCTTCCCTCCTTCCCTCCCTCCCCCTTCCTCAGTCCCTCCCTCCCTCATCTCCTTCCCTTCTTCCCTCCCCTCCCTCACATCTTCCCTCCTCTCCCTCCTCTCCTTCCCTCCTTCCCTCCCTCCCCCTTCCTTTTTTCCCCTATTTCCTTGAAGCCACTATGAGAACTGATCAATAGTAAAATAAGCATTATATCCAAGATCAGAGTATGTGTATATGTCTTTTAATTTGTCCTTCCCCAAAATACACTTTTTAAATTTAATTTAAATTTAATGCTAATGGAGCGATCCACTTTTATTCTTTAAGAAGTGGTCCTGAAATCCAGGACAGCCCTAGTGTCTGAGGCTTCTGCGTCGGGCACAGCAGCGTGTCTGTGATGGAGTTGATGGCTGTTCGTGAGGCGGTGAGGTGCTGCCAGCCGTGAGCAGGGG
This sequence comes from Rattus norvegicus, assembly GCF_021556685.1. Classification (NCBI taxonomy): domain Eukaryota; kingdom Metazoa; phylum Chordata; class Mammalia; order Rodentia; family Muridae; genus Rattus; species Rattus norvegicus. The sequence goes on from NC_141551.1 coordinate 76,471,937, forward strand.
CACTCCGCACCCACGTTCGGGTGCAGAGGAGGTCAGGGATGAACACATACTTCAGTGGATGTGGAAGGACCACTGTGCACACTCAGTACAGTTCCTCAAGGAACCACACACTGAGGGCTGCGGAAACGCACAGTCGGTAAGATGCCTGTCATGTGATCATGAGGTCAGAATTCAGATCCCTAGCACCCGTGTAAAAGGACAGGAGTGGAGGCAGACAGTTGTAATACTAGGACTGTAGTGAGCAGAGACGGGTGGATCTTCAGAGCTAGTCAGTGTTTCCCACAGTAAGTTCTGGGTTCAATGACAGGCCCCGTCTCAAAACTAGCATGGAGATCCCTTCAAGGGTACATCTGACATTTATTTCTGACCTTCATGGGTATTCTCATACATGTGTACACACATACTTGTACACATAAACATGAGCATACATATAACACACACAAATATGAACATACACACACAGGCAAACATACACACACACACGCATCATCATCATAACCATCATCATCTTACTATACAAATCCCACACAGATAAGGAGTAAAACAGATAACATCTTTGTTTGAATTTTTTTATGTGTGTGTGACAAATATGGTAGCCGAAAATACACTGGAATTCAGTATAATTTAAATATACTGAATATTTGAATATTCAGTATAAAATAAATTTAATGTCTCAATATTATATGAACCAAATGGGAAAGAAAACAAAATGTAAGGACCATTTAGACTCGAAACATCTGGTACATTATTACTCCAACAAGAACCAGCCTCTCCCCTGTTCGGGGGGTGTGAGGGAAATGCTAACATCTCAGGTAACCAGTCCCCCCTTTCTTCCTGGAACGGCCCAAGTTGATCATCTACGAGCTGTATAATTTATATAAAGTCAGGTGGGTTCCTCGGCATACAATCCTAGTCTGTGTCTATAGACAGTCTGTCCTCACAGCTAGATGCTTGGCACTGTAGCACCATAGGGACATTCGCCCTGAGAGAGAAGATTAACTAATTGTCACACATGGGACCAGCCAGGACATTGTTCCTGGCTTTGCTTCAATTCTCGTACTAAAGAAGAAAAGTCCCCTGCAACAATGTCATTAATGTGATAAAAAGAAATACTTGTTAATAACTAGATAATTTTAAGAACTTAGGCTCATCCATCTGCTAATCTGAGCTGTGATTAAGGGGCTAATACTACTACCCATTATTCCTAATGACAAGACCAAGCAGGCTTAACGCACAAGCCATAGTGAGGAGGCGGTGAAGGATATCAGCGATCTCAGCCACGATTGAGGAATTGGCCCGTCCTCCACACAACAAAAGTGATACAAAAGAATTACACCCTCACTAAAGTCTATTTCCTCGTATAATCACACAAAATGATTTTTCTTAAATATGATAATAAATCACAGCAAAAAATCAATGTGGCAGGGCCCAACTGCTATGGCCTGATAACGCATCAATCAATATTTAGTATTTAGATTTTAATTAATACACAGCCCTGCAGAGGCTTTTTAGGAGAGAAATATTTTCTCAGATAAAAAAAAAAAAATCCGGTGCCGTTAGCATGCAAAAGTCGCTGCTCAGATCTGTCATTGATCAATCTGCTCGAGTTGTGATTAAAACCCTTGAAAATATCAGACAAGAGGAAGAAACAGATTGGGCCAAGAAGAGACCCGTTGTGGGCTGTTTGCAGGGAGGGAGGTTGCACGGAGGCTGCAGCCTTCCAGCCCAGATGCTGGCTCAGGCAGACCCATGGGGGACTTGGTAGCTTGCGGAAACAGACTGGGCTCTTTGCTGCTGGGTGGGAACCAGGAGACCGTGAACGTGCATCTCTAGTTACTGCCGCCACATTCTCCAGCCTTGCTAGTTGTAGTTTGGGATGGAATCCTCCCGAGATGAGAAGAACATGTTTTAAAATGTAATGTTGGAGGGGGCAGGGTGTCTATGTTGACTTCCAGAATCATTTTAATTTCCAGCAATTCCTTTGACATAGGTGTGGGCTACTAAATCTAAAGTTATAAATAAAATGGTTGGGGATTCCCATCTCCAGACCTCTGAATGGGAGAGATCTGTCACCCATCTTCTGCTCACAGACTTTCTCCTCATGACTGGGTGATGGCCAGCACCCCACACTGCCCCTAGATGTCTTGCCTCCTACAGTTGTCCTGTGAACCACAAGTTTACAAACAGGCCCAAGAGAAAACGACTACTCTCTTGGTGTCTCCATCCTGACACTTGCCAGGCATTTAAGTAAGAAAGTTTCCCTCTTCTAGCCCTTCAGTCTAGCCAATCAGAAGTAAGCAGGAAAGATGGGCTGTTTACGTTTGGAGGCTTTGGGGAAACTAAGAGAAAGTGCCTTGCTTCTGGGTTGAATAGAAAGTAGGCAGAGCTGAGCGCTCCAGCCACTCCCCTTCCTGGGCCACCTCCTCTTTGTTTACTCTCCAGCTGAAGTCCCTTCTCCCTTTGCATGCAAGCCCTGTAGGGCCACCACCACTGAGAAAGTGTTGATTCAGCAAGCTTCACTCCCTAGCCAGCTAATCAAGACTTGGGCAACACCAGGTTGAGTCTTGTAAGCAGAGTCAGCTGTTTGTGTCTCCAGGCATCAGGGGGGAGCCTGCTGGCCATATGGGTCAGGGATCCTCTTTTTTTTGTTTTTTCAGAATTCACATCTCATGGGTTTTAAATATGGGGCCAGCTGGGGTCAATAGGAGGACACATCAAAAACCTCAGCTTCTGGCTTTGGTGTCAAAAGGCAGAGGGTGAAGTATTTGGGGACTTGTATCTAGAGGAAGGGAGGCACTGAGGGATCTTGGTTTCTGGGACATCCATGGACAGTGATATTTGTAAAGGTGTCAGCTGAAGATCTTTGCAAGGCAGAAGCTCAAAGGCCAAGAGAGTGGCTTGTTTCCAGTGGAGCTTGCTTCAAGGCATGGTTTGGATAATCAAATGTGGCAAAGGAACGGGAGGGACGGCTTATAGCTTCTGGGGAATCCAGGACACTAGCTTGAGCTTCAGTTCACTTCTGACGCTCATTGTCTCCTTGGGAATTTCTGGGAGTCAATAGCTGCGAAGGGAGGAACAAATTCGAGTCTCTGGGAGGAGAAGCTAAGTTCCAGGCTGTCACTTATGGTGGAATGTGGGTCCTTGGGCACCATTCAGTGGATTTTGGATCTTCCAGCTTGCTTGCCTGTTCTAAGTGGAAAGTTCTCGGCTGGGAAATCTGACCGAAGCAGTAGATGACACTGAGAATTTCCATCCCACAAGGAATCCGAAACTGATATGGAGTCTTGGATTTTGATGCAATAATTCTATTGAAATTTTATCCTAAGAAAATAATCAAGTGAGCAGAGGGTCCATGTCAAGGTGTCCCATGAGAGAACCAGCAGTCAGCTTGTCACAACTGAGGCTGAGGAGGGGAAGGAACTCCATGACACGCTGTTGCCAAGATGAACCTGTTCACAGGGTACTAAGTGACATAGGAATGGCCTCAGTGTTGTTCAAAGGGAGAGGACGAAACACTGGGCCTGCTGGCTCATGGCTGCAAACCCAGCACACTGGAGGTAGAGGAGGGGATGGTGAAGAATTTTCTTGGCTACTTAGTGAGTTCAAGGTTAGCCTTTGTTACAGGAGACTCTGCCCCTAGGCAAAAAGGAGGGGCCAACCCCCCCAACCCCCCAAAAAACCCAAACACCAAAACAAAACAAAAAAACCAAACCCACCTGAAATAATAAGAAAGGTTTTAGCTACATGCTTTTCCTAGATGTGCTATAATCTTTTATTTAAAAAGGGGAGGCTTTGCAGGAGGTGGTTAGAGTAGGTTCTCTGAGCCTTTGAGCCTTTCATTAGTATTCCTGGCTAGCTCTATCTATCCATTTATCTATCTATCTATCTATCTATCTATCTATCTATCTATCTATCTATCAATCAATCAATGTATGTATCTATGTATGTATCTATGTATGTATCTATGTATGTATCTATGTATGTATCTATGTATGTATCTATGTATCTATGTTCTATCTATCTATCTATCTATCTATCTATCATCTTTTACCTCACCTATTTATATCTATCATGTCTATTATTATTATTGTTGTTGTTGTTATTATTATTATTTAGTAGCTTTGAGACAAGGCCTGCCTATATAGCTCTGGATATTTTTAAACTCACTCTATATCTTAGACTGGCCTCAAACAAGAAGCGATCCTCCTGCTTAAGCTTCCTGCGAAGGCATTGCAGGAATACATAACCATGTCTAACACGGTTTTTCAGGGCACACTTGTAGCCGCAGCCTGGGAAGATGAAATGGGGCTCCTTGGGGGTCCATCTCCTCTTTTCATACCAGATGCCCCTGACTCTCTTGTGCTGACTCAGAGCATTTAGCAGCATTCTCTTGTTGGTGTCAATTGTCACCACAAAGTGCCTTCTCCCTAAGATATTTAGGGATTGGTCTCCTCTAGTCCTATAAATCAGTAGACAGAAATTTCTCGAGCCAAGGATTTTATTTCATTCAGAGAATTAAGGCTGATGAGAATTGTCTTCATCCCATCATTAAGTAGCTGTGGACTGGACCACTCCACCTCAAATGGGCTTTCTTTTTCTTAAGTGCCCCAGACAGTGCTAAATGAGAGGGTGATTGGAAACCAAGGTCTTCAGATATCTGTGTGTCAGAGTGGAAGGAGTGACCTTTTGCTTGATTTAAAGGGAGATTTTATTTTATTTTATGTTTTCAACACTCAGATTACAATTACAATGAGACTTATTCTGTCTGTGTAAAGCAGGGAGAGATACTCCTTGTGCACGGAGAAGCAGCTGTCTCTCACTTCTCCAGAACTGCTGGGCCCATTGTCTAAGCCAGGAAGGTGTGTGATGATGTCAACTGGGAGGCGACCCCTCATTTCCATTGACTTGGGACAGATGCAGTCAGAATCACAATCAAGAGGTTTGAGCAGTCATAGGGGAGACAGGCTCTGAAATCACGGGGTCTTGAGACCTAGGCGGGACACCCAATACCCCTCATGGTATTGTACACGTAGATTGTGCAAGTATTGGTAGATTGAGCTGTTTATGGTCTCTGTCACAAAGCCAACTGTAAGCTGATTGGGAGGGAAAGACCAACAAACACAAGCACGGGTTACCCCTTTCAGATTTGCAGATATTCCACGAAAACTGGCAACTATAGTGGTGTGTGTATGTGCGCGTGCGTGTGTGTGTGTGTGTGTGTGTGTGTGTGTGAGTGTGTGTGAGTGTGTGTGTATGTTATATGTGTGTGTATGTGTGTATGTGTGTGTATGTGTGTGTGAGTGTGTGTATGTGTATATGTGTGTGTGAATGTATGTGTGTGTGTGTGTATGTGTGTGTGTGTGTGTGTGTGTGTGTGTGTGTGTGTGAGAGAGAGAGAGAGATGAACTGCTGATTGTACCTTACTTCTGGGTACAGCCAGCAGACATGTTCCAGCCTTTTCTAATCCAGAATCTGTTTTGTGTGTGTGTGTGTGTGTGTGTGTGTGTGTGTGTTTTGTGTTTTGTTTCCCTACTTAAGAAGAGCTGTAAAGGTAGACAAGGTTGGTCAGACCAGGGACAGGACAGAGCTGTGCTGGCCAGACTTGTCCAATAGGCGGGAAGTACATAGCTTGTTTTCTGTCTCTGTTCAGAATGAAGAGATGGCTGTTTGTGGTATCAAGGCCACTTGAAGATGACAAGGGCATCATCTCTGGAGGCCAACATTCTGCTGTGTAGTCTGGGGTTTTGAGGGAAGCTGTAAATAAAAATAAAACACTGTTGGAAACCTCTGCATAACCACCAATGACTTCCAGTACCCAATCCTTAGCAGAACCACGGCAAGGGCAGGGACCCCTGATAATGTTGTCCAATAAGAAGGGACACTCCAGAGGACAGAGACACAGGCATGGTCATAGATTTCAAGAAGAGACATTTCAGTGGCAGATAAGCCTTTGTAGCAAAATGCAAGTCACGAAGTGAATGGCCACCTCTCTTCTCGGTGAGTAGGCTCAGCTTTGCCGACTCTCTGGGCGTTGTCCTTTAAAAGGCCCCAATGGCTTTCATAGCTGAGACTAAACAAGATACCTATCAGACAATCAAAATGGCTTTGTAATAGGAATAACTCTAGGTGGGCAATGATGATACGATTTTTCAGGAGAGGTTTTCAGTTGAGATTTGCTCCAAGAAGATACGGTGAGGTGTAGGACACACACCTGTCGTGTATGCTGACAAATGTCAAGGTTAGGTGATGCCCATGTTTACGGTGTCATCTTAATCTGTCTACCTCGATTAGGGCTTGAAGATATTCAGAATAAAATGTATGTGCTTAAAGCTCACCGCCACCCACAGTGTCAGCCATGACCTTGCCCGGGGGGTACTTTTCTCATTTCTCTGCACGTCTACCTGACCCTGGAAGCTACAATGTTCCTCAGGAAGAGTCTTGAACATCCCTTCCCTCTGCTATTTTCTGAGTGTCTTCCCATCTTTCTCCAGCCTGTGGTCTGACCACTTGGGTACTTTGATCATCCTGAGATTACCCATGAGAAGGCCAAAGTTTAAAGACTGTTTGTTCTTCTGGATTGCTGAAGAGCTAGACAAAAGCTTCACTCTGGCCTTATTCTTGCCTATACCGTCTGGCCCCCAGCTTCCTCAGAATATTTCTAACCCTGAGTGCTACCTGGGCAGACACTCAAGGTCACTGGACACAGCTACGCTCTGTTACGTGGAATTCCTAATGGACTAACAGCCCCACTCAGGTGAGGAGGTTGACAAGGTATTGAATTTAGTTCTTTTTGTGTGAATGTGTGAGTGGGCGGAGATATAGTGTGTGCCTATGCAGGTGCAGGTCAGAAGACAGCCTTGGTTGTCACTTCTCTAGAGTGGTTTGTCTTGCCTTTTGTGGCAGGGTCTCTTACCGGCCTAAGACTCACCAAGTAGGCTAGGCTGGATGGCCAGAAAGTCACAGGAACCTGCCTAGCTCTCTTTCCCAGAGCTGGGACTATAAGCAACTATGACTGGCCTTTCTGCATATGGGTCTAGAACTCATGAACTCAGGTCCTCATGCTTGCAAGGCAAATCCTTTACTGACTGAGCCACCTCTCCATCCCTCAGGTTTCGTTCTTTATCTCAGAGACACTTTGGGATGTTTCTATACCCAAGAGCATGTTTGTATGTTCACAAACAGGCTTTGCCGGGGTCAGTGCCTGGCCCCCAGCTATCTACTTGCACCCCTGACTGCTCCATGGCCAGCCAGGTAAGCTGATTGGCTCTGGGTTCAATTGCTTCTTCATTTCTGTGATGGTTGATGGGAAGCTGTAGTTCATTTCCGATGCTGGACAAATGTCAGTTACCTAGCAAGGGTCCCGGGTCTGACAGGAGGACTGGGGCTTCTGCTGGAGATGTCCGTGATTTCTCAGCTGTCATGGACGATGGGAGAGCTGTCCCCATCTCTTCCTGCAAGCAGTCTGGTGGGTTTTAGCCGAGCTGGTATGAATCGTGCTCTAAGGTAAGTGAAATACTTCTGTATTAGCAAGTTGTGTGCAAAGGGCTGCTGTTAAAAATGGAACTTTCTTTTTCATAATTTAGTCTATCAGGAACGTGCACCCCTAATGCCTGTTTAATTAGATGGAAAATGATCTCCCTCTGAGGCGAAAACAGCAATATTTTAGTTTCTTATGGCGTGCATATGTGGGAGAGCATTTTATGTTTGACTGTTCACAGGTCTGAAGAAAAGTAACTCCGTTGTTGTCAGTTGTGTTTGCAAAGGTGGCTTTATAGACAGGTCTGAAATCCTCAGGCTAAGGTTTTCAGCATCTCTCTTTGTGCTGACAGTAACGGTTATTACTGTTTTGAAGGTGGGAACTCTTGGCTGATTGAGTCAGGCACTTACTTAAGGGGTCAGAGCCGGGGGCTATCTGGCAAACCCATGCCCTTTCCCCTAGTGTGTCCCACGTTCTAAGCTTAAGCATACACGATTCCCACCTACATATGGCTTGTGAGTGCGTTTGCTTGTCTATGAAGACGGGTGCTGGCCCCCTTCCCCTCGCCCGGGCAATCCATCTCAGGCCACACGTACTCACCCACAGAGATTGAGACTCCCAGAGCCAGGCAGGTATATGTATTCATTCCCCAGATAATCAGAGGCCCAGATAAAATAAAGCTTCCAGCTGATGGACACCGGGCAGACAGGGCTGTTAGTTTATGTAGGCTACAGGCAGAGTCGACTGGAAAATTTTGATCACTTTAATTTACTATATCCAGCATGCCTGCTGTCCTCGGCCAGTGCTTTTATCAAGCCCTGTGAGGTGGTATTGATTTTTTTATTTTCTATGTAGGATAAGAAGACAGAGAGTTAGGCGCAAGAGTGAATGAAGAACTTTCCCCAGATTGTGCTATTCTCCCAGCTTATTGCATCCTGTCGTTTGTGGTTTCAGATGACGCCCACTATGTCAGGCTTGCTTGAAGCAATCGGCAGGGTGAATAACAATGGAAGGTCGAGAGGAGAAAGATTGAAAAAAGGAGAAAGAGGCAGCTCCAAGAGAGGGAGCACACGTGGAAAACGGGAAAGAGCCCAGGTTGAAGAGAAAGCGCGGGAGGCTGGAGAACACAGCACCTCCTTTTACTGTTGCAAGGGTGGGAGCGGAATCCACAAAGTGAGAACCCAGACCTTTGTCCTGCCGTCCCCTTCCTCAATGCAAACCGGTTCTTATGTTCAGTGACAGCCCCCATACTCAGCAGTGGACCCCAGGCCTCTCCGCCTTATTGCCCCAGAGACTTCTGGATGTGCATACAGGAGCTGGCCCCAGCCCTGCTCACGCTCCGGGGGATGCATATGTAGTCAGTCTCAGGGACTTCTCTAGGACCCTAAAGATGGAGACTGAATCCTCCTCAGTACCTGCAGGCTGAAGGGCAGGGCTGACTATTACCTGCTACTCGCAAGCCTCCCCCAATCACTGTTGCATGTTCTCAAAGGTGCAGCAAGACCGGATGAAACACTGAAGTACAGAAATGCCATTTTCATGATTTCCCTTTCGGCGGAAATGGGGTTTTATCGCTCTGCTTTTTGCAGCAAGCCCTCTTGGGTCCCTTAGTGGGAGGTGCACACTTTTGTCTCCGTGTCCTCATACACGTTTGCGGGCGAGGGCTGTCCTCTGGGCTCAGAGAGAAGCGAAGCCCAGACGTGGGCTCTGTCATACCACACTGTACCGTGGCTTTGAGGAAGATGTCTGGAAGTCGGCACCACCTTCTGGGCACATGTTCTCAGTTTCCCCTCACAGCTCAGTGGTCCAGTGTGCGCTGGAAAGCACCAGGAAACCACAAATGGGAAATAGACCACATTCAAATGGCTTCCCAGAAAGCAGCCTCCGGACACCAGACAACAGAAAACTCAAAGTCTGTTTCTGCAGACGGAAGGCAGAAGTCAGTGGACAGGAAGGGGCAGGCTTTCAGCCAGGCCAGTACTGAGAACAGAATGAGGGGGACTCGATGTTTGTTAGACATGGGCTCCCTAAGGAGCACTTCCTATATGATGTTAAATGCTCCTTGAACAAACGAAGGCCTTAGATAGTAGGGCCTCATTCTGGGAGAGATTCTGGTACAGAAGTCAACAGTGCAATCTTCACAAGCCTGCCATATTCTGGCTGCTACAAAGGAGTGAGACAAGGTCGGGGAGTGGGTAACACTAACCATAGTTCTATCACTCACACACACACATACTCAATCACTCACACTCACATACACATACACTCCACACATACATCACACACTCACACACATACATCACACACATACCACACACATATACATAAGCCATACACACAAACACCACACGCACACACACACACACACACACAGACTCACATACACACACATACATACAGACTCACACACACATACATCATACACTCACATATACTACACACATACATATATACACAGACACACACCGTATACAGATATATACATACACAACACACAAACATATACATACACATACACATAAACCACACACCTAGACACACATACACACATCACACACGTATACCAGACACATACAACATACACCATGCACACACAGATATACATACATATATATACATATAAACACACAGATGCATACCCACCCACACCACATATACAGATGCACACACACACACACACACACACACACACACACACAGACAGACATACACACAGAGACACATGCAAAGACGTACCCCTCCCTCACTTTTAAATATTTTGATAGTGACCCAAACACGAGTTAAAACCCCAAGGCTGGCTCCAAGGGTCCTAGCTCCCTGGGAGAGTGCTCAGCTAACTTTGGAGATTAGGGAAACTCAGGAAGGGTCTAGCTATAAGATGGTCCTTTCTTCAGAACATCCAGATGACATCTTTGTCTCCAGTGTCACTGCCAAAGATGCTGCATGTGTTCATACATGACCAAAACGCTACGGTTAATTCTGGAGGACAAAAGTATATCATTTGTCAACAAAGGACCAAGTCTGGGTGGGTTCAGGGAACAAAAAGCATTGATGTCTGCCAGATCGCTGACTTTTCTATACGTAGGAACGTAAAGGAGCATGAAACGTAGCATGCAGGACACTGGCCTTTGTGCACGGATCCTCATTTGCCCCCCTCCTGTCATCTTTAGCATCCCTGTAACATCCCAGGGTGGCTCTTTGGCAAACACATATCCCAGGAACAAATTGAGTGCAGAGTTAAGTGCGGGCGTAACTTGCAGAATCGCTGCGTGAAACTCCTTGAAAAGGTTTTGGTAAAGCATCAAGCTGAGGCAGAAGTGGCACGAGTTGGACTCAAAACTCGGATTGTGTTAAACCTGCATAGTAAGACTTCACTACGCAGCTATTGTCTGTCACGGGATACACGCTGGAAACATGACCCCCTCTGCTGGAATTTGATGCTCTTGCTTTTTTAAACAGATATCTGTAGTCTTACAGCCAGACCTCCTGCTTTAATTAGTCAACGGAAAGGACCATGGGTAGTTTGCTGGGTAGTTTGCTCTTGGTGAGGACGGGACAGTGGTGCATGCTTAATGGATTTTACTGGGCTTGATTTAGATGACACTTCACTCGGATAAGTTTAATGCCTCGCTTTAAGGGCGTGGTCACCAAATCTACTTGCTTTACTGAGAAACTGACGCTGATCCTCAAGTGACACTAAAGGGCGTCATCCCAGCCCAACTATTTCAATTCATATCCTAGCTGCTGAGGAAGGACTGGCCTCACAGTGGTGTGTGCTTAGATATTTGTGTGCCTTCTGATGCTTCCCCCTTAGCCACGGAGCTCAGAGGTGCTCAGGGGGAAAGCTTCCTCAACGCACCACACAGTCCTAAGGGACCTTATTTGCCTGTCCCCCCGGGATGTGCAGAAACAGAAGAGAACCATCTGCCGCTGTTGCCTCTGTTGAATTGCTCAGAGGCCTTGCTAGACGCAGGCCTCTTGGGGGCTCTGTCCATTGTTTGCCAACCTCTGCCTTTCTTTTATCTGGCGTCCCTTCACAGAGACCTGGTTCTGACCACATTTCTACCCCGCAGAGGCAGGAGGACACATGTCCACCTAATGGTCACGCTCATGGTTGTTTATTCCGGTTCGAGTACTTATTTAAAGATGAAGGGTCATGGTGAAAAAAAAGAAAGAGGTTATGCAATAAGGAATAAAAACAAATTAACTTTTATATTGGATATGTTTAAAAATGACGATGGGCTCTACCTAGTCTCATTTCTAGGTAGAATTATCTCAGGGAAGATAATAAAGTCTGTTTCAGGTCAATTTACACGATGCTAGTTTTTTCTTTTTGCAAGTGTAAAGTGTGGCCGAGAAGCTGAGATCTGCTCTGGGGGCAGGCAGTGGCCTCAGACTGGGAGTCAAAGCAGGCCTGGGCACATTTAAAAAATATCACAGTTTCTTCTCTTTTAAAAAGAGATAGCCATTGCTTTCCTTGTATCAGGTAACATGCTTTCTAAGGAACGACCAGCTACTTTGGGGGACCGTGTTCTCATGCGGGCAAGTGATCATCATGTCCTCTGGCTACAGAGAAGGTTCTGAGATATTACAGGCCAGATGGCAGGCTAACTCTTGGAACATTTTTTTAAAAAAGAAATCAATTTCATTCAGAAGCAGGAAAGCCTCATTAAGTGTCTCTATTAACTTTCCTTTTCTCCACATGTTACCACCTCACAGGATTGCGTGGACTTGACGCTCCTTATGGAGAAGTTGGGGCTTCTGAGAGACCAACACCAGCCTCATGAGACAGGGCTCTGCCACCGTGCTCCAAGGTGGGCACCACTGAGCTTGCACTCTCTACTCAGAGAGGTCGCCTCAGCAGAGCAGAAGTGGCTAGAGTTGCCTAGGGTCCCCAGGCATGACTTCCCTTCCCTTCTTTCCCTCTCCTGACCATGATGGAAATCCGTATTTTCATGTACATATTGTCCTCAGTTGTCATGGTTTCTTAAGAAGCTGAGTATGGAGGGGTAAGATCTGAAATAACTTACAGCAGCATTTGGAAATATGACCCCTTCCTAACAGCCATAGGCACTTGGGAAAGGCTAACAATGAAAATAATAACAACCATGACAACGGCAAATGCCTTATAACGGGAAATCGGCGTGTCGCAATTAAAGGGTGATATTAGCTGTGGCCGTTATAGAAAGGGGGACTTTTTAAGAAAGATGTTTCTTTCCATCGCAAATCCAACCTGAGCATTGAACTAGAGTGAACTGGGAGAAAATGCAACTGAAAATAGAATAAATGGCTTCCGCTTACCTAGGTTATTCCTAAACGGTAATGCAGTGATGTAATAGAAATAATTTAGACATATGGATAAGAACCTTCAAAATCAATAGTGCAGGGAGAGCTATGAAGCATATGCTGATGCAATCAAACAGAATTGAATTTCATACAAACGCCGGCAAATCTCTATGAGATTATCACAGCAAAAACTTCATTTTCATTGATTTATAATGTATTATTATTGTCTCCACCAAACTGCCATAGACAGCCATTTAGCAGCTGCCAAGTGCCTTAAGGGTAAATAAAGGCTCTCACTGACGGGCTGGGTTATGGACGTTTAAGAGGCCAATAACTCACAGGACGGCAGGTGGGGTGTTCCAGCGGTTCTTGACTTCTTCCTTTTAATCGCATTAGATAATTCTTGGGACTTTTGGCGAGCACAGGGGCGTTTGCTATTCACACATGAATCACATAAAGAGGAAAGAAGTCTTTTATAGCACACGATGCAGTGAGCGTGAAGTTTAGCAGGACGGCTAAGCACCCACATCTCTATTCGTAGCTAATCTACATCGGATGTAATAAAACCCATCTCACCCACGTCTCCACCTCTGCTTCCACCCCTCCCTGTAGAACTAGGAGACCTTACATAGACTGAGATCATCTTTGGGAGCCTGACCCTCACAATGCCCAGCTCAGCTGAGAGTCGTGGGTCTCACTTAACTTTCTCTGTAACGTATCATCAATCTTATGACTTTTGTGGGGATTCCAGTTGTTGCTTTCTTGGCCTTCCATTCTCACAGAGAAAGTCTGTCACAGTTTGAGCAGTAAGTTTGCTATCTCAGTCTGGTCTTTGCAGGTAGAATATAAATGTTTATTCTATCTATGATTAAGAAACAAACAAAACAAAACAGAACAACAAAAAGAGCCCAAACATAGACAACCAACCAACCAACTAACCAACCAACCAACCAACTAACCAACCAACCAAACAAACAAACAACCAACTAACCAACCAACCAACCAACCAACCAACCAAACAACTAACTAACCAACAAACAACCAACTAACTAACAAACTAACCAACCAACCAACCAACCAAACAACTAACTAACCAACAAACAACCAACTAACTAACCAGCCAACCAACCAACCAACCAACCAAACAACTAACCAACCAACCAAACAAACAAACAACTAACTAACCAACAATCAACCAAACAACCAACTAACTAACCAACTAACCAACCAACAACCAACCAACCAACCAACCACAAAAACCAGGAATATAGCCACAGGTGGTGGCAAACACTTTTGAGGTAGGATGATTGGTAGTTCAAGGCCAGCCTAGGCTACATAGTAAGAATGTGTCTCAAAAGCCCCATTCAATCCAACCAAATCAAAACACAGAAAGCCAGAGATGAAATTAATAACACCTGAGAGAGTCATGTTGTGGTTTTAATAAACTGGACAAGGTTTTAAATAAACCAAAGTCATTTGTGATGCTGCACATGAAGCATGTGGAAGGCTGAGGCAGGAGGTTCTGATGATACTGGCCAGTCTAGGATGCACATCTTGAGCCCATTTCAACATAAACAAAGTTAGAAATCTGGGTGTTAATTGCATTGTTTTATTAAAGGAAAAAAGTGATTCAGACAAAAGTAAGATGAAGTCATTGTGTTTGTGTCTTAAAGTTTGACCTGGTCTGTCCTCCATCCTCACAGAAGAGCTGTGGTTTTTTTGTGTCCTGTGTCACTTTGACAGTCAGCCGAGGTTATGTGCTTGCTTCTTTTCAATGTATTGGTTTACATTTTCCCCTGTTTCTTCTATGGCATCCCGCTTTCTGGAAACAAGGTCTGGTTTAATGAGTGGAAAGGCAGTAGGATACACAAAGAGGTCTTAGGAACGTGGGGGAAAGGTTTACATGGACAGTTCAGCCAAGACTCACCATGGCCGACAAGCATGGACCACCACAGATAGTGAGTAGCATGTAAGCTTCATACTCCACAGGGCTCCTGCGTGAAAGCCACGTGACCCCTAAACGTCAGAGCAATGAGCATGTGCACTGTATGGCTAGAGAAGGATTTATCAGAGCTGCATTCCTGGTCTTGGATGGGTAAGCTTAGTAAGTGTGTAGCAAGCAAAAGTAAAAATATAGATAGTAGGTAGCGATAGAAACAGCAGAAAGACGTAGAACATATCAAATCAGTGGTTTGCAGACATCAGGGAGAAACCTTTTGGGGAAGTTGAGGCAGTCAGCTGTACTTCACGAATGAGCCTTCTCCGTGTCTTTAAAGTGCAGGAGCAGCTCACTAACTCCTCCCACAGGGACACTCCCATCACCTTCAAAGGCATAGCCCTTAGGATTCAACTGCTTTCCAAACACCTATCTCTGAACAGCTTCATATTGGCATCCAATTACAGTCCGTGAATGGGAGGGGCAAAGCAACATCCAGACCGTAGTGATAGTCTTTATCCTACACAGGGTATGGAAAGCCCAGGGGTAAGAACAAGGAAATGGACTGCGGTGAAACTTCTTGGTGGTGTAAACTGACTGTGACTCTCCCCTGGTCCTGTAACTGCAACAAACTCACCGGTTCATTGAGCTGAACTCGGATGGCAGCCTTGCTTTAGAAGTCCACACTCTCTCTATCTGAAGTGAATAGAGATTTCTTTCTGTAGGAAAAGTCACACCACATATGCACCCAAGTTTTAACATCATGGGACTTGACACAGCTTTATGCTGACACCTGTTTTTCTCCTCATAAGTTTAAATAACTGCAAAGAATTTTTTCCTTTATATTGATACAATGTGTCAATCTTTTACAATTCTCCTAGAGTGTTTTATATGGAGTATAGATATAATAGTAATTTAATTTGTGCTATTTCTATTTAAAAATACTTAAGTCTGGTGTGCTAGTATATTCCTGCAATCCCACTACATCAAGGCATGAGTGCTACAAGTTCAAGACCAGCTTATACCACAGAGCAAGACTGTTTCAGAGCAAGTATCAGCATATAATATCAGCATTCAGGGGGCAAAGGCAGGTGGATCTCGGTGAGTTTGAATCCAACATCATCTACATAGTGAGTTCCAGGCCAGCTGGGATTTCACAGTAAAAAAAAAAAATAGTGAAAGACAAGAGAAAACAAAAACCATATAAACAGGCTCTTCAAAAGTTGGAAGTTTAACCTGGCAGTAATGGTTCATGCCTTTAATCCCAGCACTCGGGAGGCAGAGGGAGGTTGATCTCTGAGTTTGAGGCCAGCCTGGTTTACAGATTGAGTTCTAGGACAGCCAGGGCTACACAGAAAAACCCTTTCTTGAAAAACAAAGCAAAACAAACAGTGGTGTTGAAAATTTAATATTATTTCTTTTTTTCCATAGGTTTGAATTTCAGTTTCTTTGCCTGGTGGGAATTTCTCCTAATATACACAATAATATGTATTCTCCTAGTGTTTGCACGCATGTGCATGTGCGCGCGCGCGTGCGCACGCGCGCACACACGCACACACACACACACACACACACACACACACACACACACACTCACACACATTTTTGATGCATCATCTTACTTAGTCCTGCATGAGGAAAGGACAGTAACTAGAAACCTGTTGATTGAGGAAGTGGATCGGTTCCCCCTTTGGTTGAATATTTGTGTATAATGATCACTCATTGCTAGGGTGGAGTAGTCCTCCAATCTCAAATCTACTTCTGTTTTTCCTTTTCTTTTTCTTTTACTTTTTCTTTTTTTTTCTTTTCTTTTTTTTTTTTTTGGAGCTGGGGACCGAACCCAGGGCCTTGCGCTTGCTAGGCAAGCGCTCTACCACTGAGCTAAATCCTCAACCCTACTTCTGTTTTTCTACATGTTTGCTAACGTGAGCTAACAGACACGGAGGGAACATAGGTTGTGCCAACGACAGGCAATATTTCTGCCAGCAACCACCTGGTGAACCATCATAATTGGTCATGAGTCCTCCTTCAAAATGATAAGTGCCAAGTTGGACATCATCAATTTTCAGATTCCTTATCTATCCTCGAGCCTCTTGTTTGTAAATTCGGTAGCAAATTGCTTAATTGCCATGGTGCTTTTAGACCCAGGGCATCAAGCACAGGGCAAGGAAGAATCTTGAACAAACAGGCATGGTCTTTTGTGAGAGTAGAAGTTTGTTTTAGGACAGGCTCTAGATATTAAGCCCACACTGGCCAATATCGTGATGAGAGCTGGTCTTACAGAAGAGGCATCTAGAGGCCTTAGGCCGTCTGCTTCCTGAGCAATGATAGCACAGGTGAACCCTATGAACCTTATGGCTGTAGCATCACATGCTCAGTGTAGCATTGTCAGAGAAGCTCCTTAGTGGGGTCTTTAACTAACTGCTTGTCTTTAGTCAAAACAAGACCATAATTACCTGTTAATTGAACCAAAACCGAGACCCAACCAAGTTGTCAATCAAGCATTTTAACTGTGCTGTGTGTTCTTGAAGTAGGTACATTTCCATCCCCATGATTCAGCCCTGGAAGAGAAACCCAAGGTCAGGGAAAGAATTTAATTCAGTCCTCCCCCAAAACAGTTTTTTTTCAAATCATCTTTACATACCCATAATTTATCCTCCTCTATTTCTTCCCCCATTTTCTTTTCCAAATGACCCACGCACAGCTCCTGTGGGTTTGAGACCATACACAAGAACTACCAAGATACACAGTTGTCTTTGTAGAGTTCAAAGTTGAGGGAAGGGGATAAGTATGAACCCTAACCAAGGCTCAAATGACCAGGTGGTATGATGACAGGCTCAACCTTCCCACTTGGATGTGATTGGAAAGGGTAGGTGTTAAGTTTAAGTATTAAAATCTTACCCATCCTACCTAGTGACTATCTGCTTTTCCATGTGTGTGTGTGTGCGTGTGTGCGTGCGTGCATGTGTGTGTGTGTGTGCGTGCGGGTGCGCGGGCGCTATGTGCGTAAGTCACAAGGGTATGCAAGTACATAGATGTGTGCATACACATGTGCATGGTGAGGTAAATCCCATGTGTGTGCAAGGGAGTATATGTGTGCATATGTATGTGCATGGTGAATGTAAACTTCTATGAATTCAGTTCATACACACATAATCTATTTACTTCACTTAGGTAATTTTTTTTTGAAAACTTAACAGTAAAGATAGTGATTGGTGAAAGAGCTGAAATTAAGCCATAATCATTCATTAACCAGGATCCTTTTATAAAGCAGGGTTATTCATTAACCAGGATCATTCAAGGGCAGCATCTCAAGTAGTTTTTTTTACTTTCATAATTAAGCAAGTTGACACCAGAATTCCTTTGTCTATTGGCTAACTTCCTGGGGACCTCTTCCTTTTGGTGGACAGGGATAGCTGTCATTCAGTGGCAGTCTAGGGACACACATCTTTAGTCTAGTTTCAGGAACATTCATCTACTCACTGGTGGGGGTTTCCTGAGTAGTGTAGTCTGGGCTGTGTACCATCCTCAGCATAGCTTTAGAAAAGGTAGATGAGGTTCTGTGTGAAGTTTTGGACGTTGGAACTAAAAGGCCATGATGTTTACACATCACTTAGAAGGAGGGCACATTGAAGTTCTCACCATTGATGGGCAGTGCAGTCTGATTTTCAAGATGGGTGTGGGTGTGGAACTGAGTGTACCTCCCTATTTGATGGTTCTCTGCTCAGGTGAGGTGAGGCTTTACCTCTTCCTGGAGAGAGCTCGGGAGTCTGGATTGATCTCCTCGAGGGACATCTGAGTGGCTTGGAAGAGGTTTTACTCTTTGGCAGGATTATTAAGCAGTGCAAATGGCTTGGCCATTGTCCACTCACTTTCATGGCTTGTTACGAGGCATCAAGCATATTTTATTAGAGAAATGCCAGCTCTAAGCAACACTCAGACATATACCTCATTGGACGATTGCTTATTGCATGATGTTGATGCTTATCTATCCATCTATGATTTCTTTGGGACTTAGGAGTTGTGTAACAGTCTGGAAGCAAATACGAGAGACAGATTTTGACATTAGCTTCAAAATGCTCCTAACTGTATGTATGTATGTATGTATGTATGTATATGTATATATGCATCCTACTATCTATTTATCATCTATCTATCCATTGATCTATTCTACTGCTCATCTGTCATCTATCTATATCTATCATTCATCTATTTATTCATTTATATCTTCTATCATCTATCATACAAATATTTTGTCTACCCTACTATTTTCCTATCATCTATCTATCTATCTATCTATCTATCTATCTATCTATCTATCTATCTATCTATTCATTTATCCATCCATCCATCCATGCACTCATTTATTCACAATCTATTCTCTGCTACTTATTGTCAATCTATTATCTATCTATCTATCTATCTATCTATCTATCTATCTATCTATCTATCTATCATGTTTTTCCAACTATGTATCATCTATTTGCCTACCTAGCTATATTTTATCTACTTATCTGCCTTTCTATCATCTCCTAGGAAGTTCTACACTTTGAGCTGCATGCTCTGCTAGCTCATCAGCTACATGGTAACTTCTTCACTTCCATTTGTCCTCACCAGCTGAACCTGAGTGTGGGCTGAAGATGGTGAAGAGCGCTGAGCCTGGGCACATCTTGTTCAAGTGTTGGCTCTGCTGCTAACCTCATATATCTATTTGGGCTTCCCCTGCATCTCTTCAGACCTCCATTTCCTCATCCACGAAACAGCAGCTCTTGTCCTGTAGTTCCTTTTAAACAATGTCCACAACTTTTATGGTGCACCTAACTCACAGATGCTCAACAAAGCAGGCAAAGGCATCATTATTGGAGTCAGGTACATCTTTGATACTAGGATTTTACCACCACAGTGGCACCCTGATGTTAAAGAAAGACATCAGCCCTCTTCTACAGCCATCATCCTGTCAGGAGCAAGGAATTGGCTATGTAAAGCAGAGGGGTGAGGGTATGTTGAGGCCAGGGCAGTGTGAATGTCTAACCTAGAGACTCTAGGTTGGCTCTAACCTGGTAGAGCGTGTGATGGTTTGTATATGCTCGGCCCAGGAAGTGGTACTATTAGAAGGTGTGCCCTGTTGGAGTAGGTGTGTCACTGTTGGTGTGGGCTTTAATACCCTCATCCCAGCTGTCTGGAAGCCATCATTGCACTAGCAGCCTTCAGATGACGATGTTGAACTCTCAGGTCTGCCTGCACCATGCCTGCCTGGATGCTGCCATGTTCCTTCCTTGATGATAATGGATTGACCCTCTGAACCTGTAAGCCAGCCCCAAGTAAATAACTGGTGAAGGACGGTGTCTGTCACTCTTACTGTCCTTTCCTAGCTGACAAGTCTGATGGCTACAGCATGGATTCTAATCTCAGGAAGGGATCATTATCCCAAGGAACTCGCCATATCAGGTTCCCGCTGCTGAGGAGTGGTCACCAAGGCAGTGTGACCGCGAGACCTGAGGCTGGGCCTGAGTTGTGATTTCGGATTGCAAAGGGCACAGTTTGGAGCTGTAAGGTGCTGACAGAGACTGAGGTCATCATAGTCTTCCATGAACCTTCTCCATCTTCCCTGAAGGCTGGAGCACTTTGCTCCTCAAACTCCACAAGCATAGCAATTCGAAGACCGCAGAATATGGTATGGGGAGGCAGCTTCCTCACACCTTATGTACAAACCTACCCCATGCTGGCAGAGCTCTCTCAGGTACACAGTCATTGCATGTGTGTAACACAGGACTCATCATTCTTTACATAGTGCTTTTAGGCTGGGACAGAAGCAAGACCATGGAGTCTATGTCTGTCCTTCCTCCATGTATTAGCTTTGGAATTTCTGATGAATGAGGACCAAGGATTGTTTGTCTGCCATATGGCTGCCTGACGTCACAGTAGTCACTTAGGCTGAGTGATGCTATTCCACTGGAGTTGAGAAACTCCAAAGCATCATGTTGGAGCAGAACGAAGAACAAGGTGCCATAGGTGGTCATCTGGAGCCACCCTGCCTGCGATGCAGGACAGAGAGGACACACCAGGGGGTTCTAGGACCAGTGCAGTCTACACTCAACCTTGGATAAGGAATACTATTCTTCAATGTCAGGCAGAAGGAGGCAGGCTCAGTGTGTGCTTTATATATTCACAGGAGCTGGAAAATGCTGGGTAGTTGAGAACGTCTCTTGCAGTCTGTGCTCTCTGTTGGTGACATGTAACAGCTGTAGGTGGCACTAGTAAGGGAGTGAAGTGCCTTAAGCATCACTGTCCTGTCATGGGGGTTGGTGTTGGAGCCTGTGAGCTATGCCTGGGGATAAAGGCCAAGCAGAAATGGAGCCAACAGTGTTTTTCATGAGGTCAATTTGATGGGAACATGGCTTTCTCCTGCCAAAGAATTCTGGTGAACTGCAGGAAAAAAATACAACTGCTTCCTATGAGTTGAAGAATGATGACCTTAGGTGAACATGACAGGAAACCCTGGACCCAATGCTCACTGCTGCTAGTCATAGCAGGAACCCTGCCATGGATGTAATATTCTGCACCACCAGGGATGTCAGAGTGCCAGGAGAAAGGGGTTTCTATGTCTTTCAGAGCAGAGGACAGGCATCAAGAGAATTCTGTTGTACCTTTGCGTGTGGGCTCCAAAAGAGTACATAAGAGGAAGAACTCTTGATTTCTTGCCCTTGTTCTCCTGTAGAATCCATTTTAGAAAGCTTGAAGGCCTTTGCGGAGTCTTGGCTAGTTTGTGTAGTACCCATGGCTAGTAGGAGTGAGGTTCTTCTCTCTCTCTCTCTCTCTCTCTCTCTCTCTCTCTCTCTCTCTGTGTGTGTGTGTGTGTGTGTGTGTGTGTGTGTGTGTGTGTGTTTGTGTGTGTTTAGGTCAGAAGGCAATCTATCCAGTCCCTTTTACGCAGTTGGAAGTTTTCTGTGTACAAATGAATGTGACAGGTTTCCGTGAAATTGCCACAGCTCTGGGAAGGTCAAGAGCCTGCATGCACAGCAGGGCTGGGGAGAAAACTCAGTCAGTAAAGTGTTTGCCTTACAAATATGAGGACCCAAGTTCAATTCCCTAGAACCCACATAAAAACACACAGGTGTGGTGTCCCTCACACATATATGATCCCAGTTCTGGGGAGGTGGAGGGTCCCTGGGACTCATTGGCCAGTCAACTGAGACTACTTGGCGAGTTCCAAGTCAAATAAAGACCCTACCTCAAAACACAATGTAGACAGCAATTGAAGAACAACAGCCATGGCCGTACTATAGAAACCTGTTTTCATGGCAGAATTGCCGATCTCTGCTGCAAAGGACTCCAACTATAATGAACTGCCATCACCAAACATTAAAAGAAGATAATACACCCTATGTGTGCGTTAACAAGTCAGTAATGCAACAAGCTCCAGTGGTGTGTTTCTGGCTGTTGAAGGCAGGGGTTCTGCAGTACGTGCCGACAGGAAGCATGTATCAGGTGAGGGTTGTGGTTCTTATTTCTGGTGTCTCAGCATCATCTATAGGACCTCTGGCAATAGTCCAGGTTAAAGGGCACTTGAAAGGCTGACTAGATGGCTTAGTGGGTACTTACTCTAGTACTTAGTGCTTACTCTATAAGCACAAGGGCCTATGTTTGAATGTCTGGTACCCATGTAAAGCCAGTCATGGCTGTGTGTAGCCATGGAGGACTGATGGGTGGAGACAGGTGGATCCCAAGGCCTCTGGCCAGGCAGCCTAGCAGAAATGGCAAGCTTCTGGTTTAGAGAGAGACTCTGTCTCCCAAGAATAAGGTAAAAATTGATAGAGCAGGATACCAGACCTCCTCTGGCCTCCATGAGTGCTCCCAAGCATGCATATATGCACATACCCACATACATCACACACGCATGCATAGTCACATACATCACACACACATGCATAGTCACATATATCACATAGGCACGGATACATGCATGTGTGCACACGTACACACACACACACACACACACACACACACACGCCCCATCTCAGTTTGAGGTTCCCTAAAATGAAGATGGTTTTTCTCAGCTCATGTCATTCAGTTAACCTGGGAAAAAGACATGGAAAGCTTTATTGGGTGTCTAAGAAACTGTGAAAAGAGAAGAGGGGAGGGAGCATGGACTGTAGGGAGGGAGGGGAGACAAGGCAGAGGAGGGGCCTGAGATGAGGGTTCCAGATAAGAGACTCCAGAACCAAGTGTTTGGACAAGGTGGCTCATTTCTGCCACAGGCTGGAGGTAGCCCAGAGCCAGTGTACCCTGGGGAGTTCCAAGTGATCACCCCTAAATGCTCAGAAAACTTCCTCTACCTGCTTCTGCCCAGCAGAGCGGCAAGTGGTTTCCCTGACACATGCTGGCCACATTCATGATCTGCCTTACTTAACCCTGTGCATTCCAGACTAAGTTCTCTGACACAGGAGAAATGGGACACAGCATTCTGCAGGCCTCATAAAAACTGTGCCAGGGCGCTGGTGGGGATAGCGCCTGTCACTTAATGATGAAGGAACTTGAGCCAGCTAACTATAGGCCTAAGGTCCAGGTTCTAATCCAGCTTAGGCATATCAGTATCTCTGGGATGAAGACAGCATATAGGCAAAAAAAAAACAAAAAAAAAAAACAAAAAAAAACAAAAACAAAAACAAAAAACAAACAAAACAAAACAAAACAAAAAAACAAAACTTCCAGAGACTTGATGTTAACTGTGTCATTGGTGGGGTCAGGTGGCCTCACCCTGGCAGCCCACACTATTCCTCTTACACCCTCCTTCTCCTCTTTCTTCCAAGTCCTTCTGTCCATCTTTGCTAAGACCCCAGGACCTGATTCTGTGTGAAGAGCAGCCACTCTGTGAAGAGTTGTGCTTAGTGCCTGGAATCATCTGTGGAAGAATTTGGGAGGTCACAGTAGCCTTTGTGAGAGCCCCTTCCACATCTGGCCATCTCCACATCCTGATGGCTGCTCCAGGTACATATGGGGGTGGCCAGACCTTGGAAGGATGTGTGTGTAGAGCTTCAGACATGATCACTCATGCAGAAGAGCATCCCCACATCCCTGGCCACTTCCTTTCGAATGAAGGGCAAGAACCACCATAAAGGAGGATGGGCGGAGCCTCCTTAAAGCAAAAAGAAAACCCGGATGCTGCATATTTGAGCTCATCAAGAATTTTTCTGTCAGGTGTGTTGCTATCTGATGTAACTTTTGAAACCGTGGATTTGTTTTGGAAATAAAATTTTATGAAATTTTAAAAAAATTAACATGTTTTTGAGCACAATTTTGAGCAGCTAAATCATTGTTAAAGAGGAGCTGCTTCTCTACTGGATCCAAATCCAGGTGGGGCTGGGAGGCCTGGAAGAGAAGAAGAAGCCTGGGAGGGATGAACAGAGACTTGGGGGAGTAGCAAGATGCTTGACTGTAGGATAGGGAAGCCTAGAGTAATACCAAGAATGCTTGGCAGCTAGAGGAGGCTTGGGGGATGTGTGTTAATTAGATAAAACCTAGGATCACCTGGGAAGAGAGTTTCAATGGGTTGGCTTGTGGGTGTGTCTTTGGGGTTTTTCATAATTAAGCTAATTGATATAGAAAGAGTCAGCCCAACGTGGGCAACACTATTCCCTAGGCAGAGATTCTAATAGGGGAGAGTGGGGAGATCAAGCTGAGGACTGGGCAAGCAAGTAATCATGTTTGCAATTCTCTGTCTTTTAAACCATGGCTGTGATGTGAGTTTAAGTTTCTGTCTTGATAGACTGCAATTTGGAATTATATTCTGAAAAAAAAAACTTTCCTCCCCCTAAATTTCTTTTTGTCAGGTTATTTTCCTACTGCAACAGAAATGAAATTAGAACAGGGCAACAGTGGGGGCCCTGGGGCAGTGCCAGGAGGCCTGGGTTGGTACCAGGAGGACTGCACAGTGGCAGGAAGTGTGGGATTCAGGAGTGAGGCACAACTCTCCAGGTAGCTCACCCTGGGTGACTGGAAGCCTGTAAATATTTTATGCCTGATTTGCTGATTTTGCGGGTGTTGTGTTTCACTGACAAGTGGTTTGTTTTACATGTTGGCTCTTGTTCCTGGAAAAGAGGATATTTTTATTTGTGAATATGTAAGGGACCCACCACTTTACAAAATGGAACAACAGCTCTTGTTGTAATTGACTGGCTTTCTTGGCAATGCCCATGCACATTCAGGAATTCTTGGTCCAGTGAGAGTCTAACCCATAGATAAGTTGTTTTCATGAATGATGGAAGTTTGACAAATAACCCATTGAGCAATTAATGAAGTGGATGATATTATATTTTATAGACTTTTAACTAAATATTGATTAATTAGGTTTTGTATACTTTGAGAGGTGGGAAGAAATATCTGGCATGTCCAGTTTATAAATGTAGCAATCCCGGGTTGGGGATTTAGCTCAGTGGTAGAGCGCTTGCCTAGGAAGCGCAAGGCCCTGGGTTCGGTCCCCAGCTCCGGAAAAAAAAAAAGAACCAAAAAAAAAAAATAAATGTAGCAATCCGGTAGATTTTATGTTTGTAGTCAAGACAAATAAATGAGCTTTTAAAGTAAACTGCATGTTTAGACCATGGTTTCTTCTATAAAGGGGTTAGGAGTTTAGACAAAGAAACAAAAGGTTTAAAATGTAAGGAAAGGAAACATTGTTACCAGGAGAAGTCGAGGCAGAGTAGATGGAGGGTCAGGTGGGACGCAGCTAGGAAAGTTCCCAGGGGAGCGGAAGCATCAGAGCTTGTCTGGGATGTTCTCCTAGCAGAGGACAAAAATGATACCTGAGTGCTCTGTCTGCCTTGTGAATTATCTATGAATAGATAATTATCTACTGCTCTGTATTATTG